>NC_059335.1:22280000-22452500 GCF_018350155.1 Leopardus geoffroyi
TGGGGTCCGTTTCCTTGACACCAGAGAGGACAGGTCAATGGCCAACGCTAGGGAGAGACGGGCCCACCCGTTCTGAAGGCGGGGGTCGGCTATGCCCGAGTCTCTATGGAATGTCTTCGTGGGCAGCTCACAGCCGCCTGCCCTTCCTCCCCAAAGCTCTTGCTGCAAGATCTGCCACCGTGAAGGGAACACGAGGCAAGCTGAAGCCTCTGGGAAAGGGTCTGCCCTCGAGCTGCACAGGTAGTACAGGGCCATCAGAGGCTGGCTAGGTGGCCGCGTTCCGGCCAGGTCTGCGAGTGCCAGCCCGTCACCTGGGTGTTCCTGTCTGGCGTGTGCTTTATGCCCATGCCCCTCTCTGGCACATTAACAATCTGTGTATTCATTTATCAGCAGTACATTTTGAATTGTATATTTATGGCACAGTGCACTTTTCATAGCTGAAAATTAATGAACATGCCTTTCTCATAACAAACAAGCACCTGGCTGCAGAGTTAGTAATCGGAAACAGATTTATTTTTATTAGTGTATATGTGGGCAAAATTTCTATTTTAAAAAAAGGGGGGGTACGCTGAAGTTTCAGTGATACGGATGCAGACTGCCAGTGGACACTCCTGGTTTATAAACTCCCACTTCCCATCTCTCCCCGCAACATCGTCGTGTCAGGCACAGCGATGATACCTTGAAAGAGAACGGAGTCATTTGTTCGCGAAGCCCCACTCACCTTGATAAAGGTGAGGCTCTCTGCCACGCGCTACCCGCCACGGGAAAATACCGTGTCACCAGTGACCAAAGGAAGAAGGAAATTAGCCATCCAACGGCTTTCCGCCGATTTCTGCTTCGGCCCCCAACCAAGTCTCCAGATGCGGTCATGCTTCAGACCAGCAACGCCTCTCGCAGGTTTAGCCCCTCCGGGGTTCAGTTACTTGGGAGGGGACTTTAATCCAGTCATTAAAGATCACCACACACATGCCAAACACACACATTTAGTCACTGAGGAAGAGCACGATCACTGTTTCCTTGGCTGGGTGTTATGATAAAGTCTCAAAAATGGACCGCAGGAGCGGATTCTCAGAGCTAGCCTCGCCTCTCTTTCGGCGAGGGTGTTTTATCCTTTCCAAGCCGGGGCGACTACCTCTTTGTCACACGTCACTTCTAAGCTGGGCTGGTGTCCCCTGGCACACCTGGCCCTCAGCCCCCTCCGGTCCTCTCCGTGGGCTGCAAAGTCCACACAGCCTCAAGTCCTATGTAATTAAATCACATCGGCCTCATCCCCGTGCTTCTCCACCATGGTGTGGCACCTAATTAAGCTTCCTTGGGCAAACTTAGCTAGGAACTCAGTCTTCTCTTCAGCAGAATGGGGTCCCAGTGCTTCGCCCAGCCCCTCGTCACAAGCCAGGCAGTGGGATTCGCACACAGAGAAGGTAAACAGAGAGACGGAAGAAAGGTCATCCTTATGGCTACTGCCCCAGTCTCCCTCCTCGTGGATGGGCCTCCCTTTTCTGGAAACTTCTCTTTCCCAGGCCACCCATGGGTCTGCAATGGTAGTCAGAGGGTGCTACCTTAAGCCTAGACCACCTCTTCTGCCCCCAGCGCCCCTTCTCACCCCACGCTTCTGGAAACTGGGGGACACATCGAACACCCTTCCCCTCCTCAGGCGGTCAGTGAATGGCGAGCAAGGGCCCTGGGGACACCAGCCACCTCATGGCGCTCGGCTATGTCTCCAGGCCTGGGAGGGTTCGGTTTGCAATGGGGAACTGGTGGCCAGTCACCTCCCTGTCTAAACTGTTGGGCGCAGTGCTGCAGGTGCCTCTCGACAGCTTATGAGAGATGCTTCACTCCATCATTTAATCACCAAGGATGGGCCACTGATCACTCGAAAGGTGCCAGAGTGCACGGGAAAGCAAACAGATAAGACTCCTGCCCTCATGGGTCTTGAAGTTTCATGGATGAAGAAAGACATTAATCAGATAATTACCCAGACAACTGTCATGATGATAGCTAAACATGGTGACAGAAAAACATGGGCAATTCTAGGATCATAGCACAGACGATCCATTAAAAATGTGAGCCACCTGGGGCACCTGGGTGGCTCAAACATTTGACTCTTGATTTTGGCTCGGGTCATGATCTCAGGGCTTGTGAGTTGGAACCCCAAGTTGGGCTCTGGGCTGACAGTGTGGAGCCTGCTTGAGATTCTCTCTCTCCTTCTCTCTCTGCCCTACCCCTGCCTGCATGAGTGTTCTCTCTCTCTCAAAATAAATAAATAAACTTAAAAAAAAAATTAGGGCCACCTGCCTGTTTGTCTCTGTTAGTTTCACCTACTAGGTAAAAACAGTCCTACAACTTTAGCCTTCAATGATCATATTTGGTAGCGTTTCAGCTTCCTCTGACTGTTTCTCCTTTGATTATCTTCTAGTTAATCTTTTAACCTTCCCCTTGTCATCTTGTGTTTCTCTTTGTGGTACCTTTTAATTATGGTTTCTTAAGGTCTTTGTCACCGCTTTTTACACTTTACAACTTCATCTCGGTGAAGTCTTATCCTTTTTTCTTTTTTCATAGATTTATTTGTTTGTTTTTGAGGGGTGGGGGGAGAATGAGTGAGGGAGGGGCAGAGAGACAGGGAGACAGAAAATCCCAAGCAGGCTCTGCACTGTCAGTGTGGAACTTACCAACCATGAGATCCTGACTTGAGCAGGAATCAGGAGTCAGACGCTTAACCGACTGAGCCACCCAGGCGCCCCAGGTTTTGTCTTTTTAAAAATCTCTAGCTTCTGGCCCTGTCTATTCTGGAGGTGGGCATTTCATTTTAAAAACTTGTTAGCGGCGTTTCATCGTCTTACCATCTCAGGCTGGTTATTTGAAATCCTGTTATCTTTTCATCTTACCCTAGTCAGTCTGATCTTTCTCACTGTTCCCTACTTCAACTTCTAGCTTGTTCCCAATACTCTCATCTCTGACTGGTATCTGTTATTTTTTTCTTTCCTTTTCCTTTACTTTTGTCATTTCATTTTGCTTTGCATTTCTATCTTGTAAGCTAGATGTCGTTGGTTCCACGAGCAGGTGAGAAGCCCTGCACAGGGGCGTCACCCTTACCTCCGGGTGACATCCGTGGTGTGGTTGGTGCCTGTCCCTCCCACTGGCCCCGAAGCCGGCCCCTAGTCCCCCTCACATGATGCCTGTCTCCTTGGATGATGACGATCCCTGAGACACACACCTCCTGAGCAAGTAACCGGCGGAGGGCGCGGGCAACAAAACCTCGGAGCAGGGACACATAACCCTCGGCCCGGCTATCCTTCCACGCTGGTCCTCCTCGGCCCCACGTTCATCTGAGGTTCTGCCGCGAGCTCTCAGACCCCAGCTGTGCAGATACCAGCGAAGGTCCCGACTGGGGAATCACCTGCCACGTAGGGGCGTCGGGTCTGGGGAAACAGGTGGCCCCCTGCCCTGTGTGGCCTGTCTGCAGAGCGAACCTGGCGCGTCCTCCAGGCCCCACCTTGGTTTTGGTGCTGTCTCCATCCACAGAAGTAGCTTCCTTGTTTGGGTTTGGTTTTACCTGATTATAAAACTGGTCATGTGATCATTGCAAAAGACCTACGTAAGGAAGGAAGGTATCGGCCTTAGCTCTCCGACCCTGAGATAATCATTCTTAACATTTTGCTTTATACCCTTGCAGATGTTCCTATGAAAAATTGCATATCTAAATATATTTTCGTTTTTGCCAGAAAGGGGGTTCGCATTAGGCCAATGGCTTTGCAATCTGCTTTTGCCACTTCATAACACATCGTGAATATCTTTGCGTGTCGTAAATGCAGACCAACGCTATCATCTGCAATAACTGCACAGGATTCTATAGTAAGGAAATCACAGTTTCTGTAACCAATTTCTTTTTGAAGTACATTTAAATTGATTCCAAAATTTTACTACTATAAACTGGACTGCAATGAGTATCTTTGGTCAAACATCTTTGATTATCTGATATACATACGCATACACATATGTGAATAATTTCATAAAATCATTGCTAAGGCAATGGGTAGACATTTATTTGGGGGGCTTTGACATGTCTGCCAAAGTATTCTCCAGAAACTTTGCATAAATACAAACACCTACTGGCAGACTAAGAGAGCGTCTGATTTCTCCCAACCCTATACAGACAATACTCATTGTTATCAATCTTAAAACATCTTTGGCAGCCTGAGAAGCCAATACAGAAATAAATAAACCAAAACTATTTTTAATTGTTTTCTGAGATTGCTAATCGGGTGAAATATTTCCATATGTTCACTGACCATTTATTTTTCTTCCTCTGGGAATCACATGCTCACATTTTGAGGATCCTGTAACATGCTCATTACGAACAGGTGTACTGGTGAAAGCTTCTTCAAACCTCAGCTTCCTTAGCCGCAAAATAGAGATAATAGAAATGTAAGTTTCGTGAGGGCAACAGTAGTATCTGTGGGGCCCAGAACAGGCATGACAGAAGGCAGATATTCAGTGGATATTCGCTGGAAGGAAGGAAGGAGAGCGGGAGGGGTAGAGGAAGGGGAGGAATAACATCTTCCTTATTAAGCTGTGGAAACGGTGGTATTTGCAGGATGTTTCATTCAATTCCTGACATACAGTAAACACTCACTAAATAAGGGCTCTTAGGTGGGCATTTTGTTCTCTCTCGGTTGGGGTATTATCTTTCTTGATTGTGGGCATTTCCTCTATATTAAGGATATTAACGCTCTACCAGTCAAACTTCCTAACTGGATTTTTTTTCCTATTTCTGAAAATAAAATAAGAGCCTTTTTCTTAAATTTAAAAATAATATGCACTCATGGTAAAAAAAAAAGAAACAACAAAACTCCTAATAGCACAAAAACATATTTTTTTAATGACTAAAAATTATCCTCAATCCTATTGCCCAATTCGCCTGCAGAGAGAGAAAGAGAAGTCAAAAAACTAGAGAGAACAGTGGTGCAGGAACATTTTGGCCCAGGGAGCTGAGACTGGGAAAGTGGCGTCTTGCTTCCCAGGGACACTCACAGGTTCCTGACCCCAGCCATCCACAGGTGAGGCCCCCATCACTGTCCTGGCAAGTGGGGGGGGGGCCCAGTGATGAGGAGCTCTCGTACTCCTCAAATTCTTTTTGTTAAAGTCAACTTAGAGAACATTTCTATTGTTTCCACAAAGAATGGGGATTAAGATACTCTCCTAAATTTTCCATACATGGAATCATACTCTATCTGCTGTTTTGTAGCCCACTTTTTTCATTCAACAATATGTCACGGGCATCTTTCCAAGTCAGTAAATACAGGTCAGCCTCACGCATTTAATGGCTGCAAAGATTTCCTTTACTGTTCTTTGATTATTGACCGTTTGTATTTCTTCTTCTCCGAATTGCCTGCCCATGTCCTTTGACAATTTTTCTATTGGAGGATTTGTCTTTTTCTTATTGATTTGCGAGGGCTTTTTTCTTTGTACGAGGAATATTAACCCGTTGTCTCTCATACACGTGGCAAATATTTTTTCCCATGTTGTCTTTTGCAGTTTAGGTTTGAGTCTGAAATATGTGTGTGTGTGTGTGTGTGTGTGTGTTTGCACGTGCACGCATACTGCTTAGAAGTGTTTAATTTTTATGCAGTCAAATTCATGAAAAAATACTTACTGAACATCACTATGCTAAGTGAACAAGTAGTAAAGTCTGCCAACCTTTACTCTTAGAGTTTCTGGCTCCGATGTTATGACTAGCAAAGGCTTCCCCCTACGATTATAAAAATACTTACATTTTCTTCTAGGTCTTTATGTGTTTCTGTTTGTTTGTTTCGCATTTAACTTCTTGCCACATCTGGGATTTATTTTGGCCTAAAGAATGAGTTAGAAGTCCAAAATAAAAAGAAAAGAAAGAAAGAGGAAGAAAGAAAAAGAAGAAGAAGGACAAGGCTCAGCGTTCCTAAACAAATTCATCACTCGCCTCAGGGATTTTACCCCAGCGTCTCCTACTGCTTTGCTGGGTGAGGCCCATAGAATTCAAACTCTGCTGTTCAGCCGAACCCTCTTAGTTTGCTGGATGGGCAATAAAGGCACCTCAGATCTTTTGTCCTTTTTCCTAAAAATAATATATGATGAGAACACCTGGGTCCCTATCGGCTAACGATGACGTGATGAAGAGTCTCTCCCGTTAAATCTCCCGGCTGTTCCCCGGAGAGGATCCAGCCAAGGTGGCCCTCTCTCCCCACGGTGAACGTGGCCTGGCTGTCCAGTTTGATCTCTCTGACTAGTCACTATTTCCCATGGCGGGCATCCTGCCCCTGGTCACCTGCCACCCTGAGTGCAAGCAAATCTCCGCTCCCTGGTGCTACTCAGCCGAAGAGAACCCTTGTCACCTGCACCTCTGGCCAGCCCCGCCCTGTTCCCGAGCATATAGACCGACTACCAGAAACTGGCTCATCGTGTGCAATTTAGTTCAGAAAAGAGATCCGTCAGATTCAGGACCGGCAATTCACCTTGCAGTTACATTTTCATTTAGCTTCCCACCACTCAAGGCAAGTGGCTCAATTCTCCCTGGAGTGTATATGACACCTAAGGCATTTGGCCAGGTGGGTCCTTCAGGCAAAGAGCCGGATATGTCAGCTTGGTCCCTGTCAGCTGCAAGATTTTTGTCTACATTAGTTAGCGGATTCAACTCTTTCAGACTTTGCCTCTCCCCTCCCCACCCCACCCCCCCCACCCCCGCTCTTCTGCCCTCTGCCAAAATCCTCTGCAGGTTCAGGTGTCGCCCCTGGACCCCATCCCTGAGATCCCAGTGTGCAGATGAGCTCCCTAAGGACCAGAAATGACTCTGCCACTGGTGTGGTCCTCAGAGGTTCTGTACAAGATACGGAATTGTTATGAATCAACTTCTATTTCCTCACTTACTTACTTACGTGAGCATCTCAGGGGTGCGTTACTCTTGGCATTGACTTGGTGTTTAAGAAGCAGGAACACTGAATTGGAGTTCACTTCAGTTTCATAAAATCAGCTCCCGACTGCTCAGGTGATGGAGAAGGCAGGGTCAGGGCCAATGGGAAGGGTTCAAATAGGACAGGGGAGACCAGCATAAGAAAAGGTGAAATGCAGCCATTGTGCCAGCAGAGATAGGAAATAGAGTTTCTGAGGGGCAGGATGTAGAAGCAAACACTAAGAGGATCTATAAAGTGTGTGCAGTGGGTAAGCGTCTGAGCTGTGACGTCAGATAATCCTAAACTGAATCAAGTATCTGCCATTTGCAAGCAAATGACCTCAAGCTTTTCACTTCTCCAAGCCTCGGCTTTCTTCTCAATAAACTAGGAATGACCATAGTCATGCTTACCATTTAGGGACATTTTGTGGAGCACATGAGATAAAACACCCATAGGGTTTAGCACTGTATCTGGCAAGTAATAAACTCTCCGTAAATATGAGTAGTGATTGTTGTTGTTACTGGCATTCAACTGTTAATCCCTTTAGTAAGGCAGGGGGGTAGGTGGGAACCTTTTCAAAAAGGAAATAATCCTACCTGATACCCATATTTGGGGTCTAAGGCTCTGTACTCAGGGTAAAAGGCTAAACTTCTGTGTGACCGGTCCAGACCTTCGGTCACACATCCTGAATAAATCCCAAGAGGAGGGTTGATAAAAAGCGCAAAGCCAGAAAGGAGCTCAGTGAACAGCATCACACTCCCATTCCACAGATGGAAGGACTGAGGGTCTGAGAGTGAGAAAGGTCCCACAGCAAGGTGGTGGTACTGTTAGGATAAGACTCAAAGTCCTTGCCTTTGTGGCCCATCTCTCCTCATTTTACTGAGACTGTTGGACCAGGGGCAGCCATGGGTTGTCGGAGCATCACCAAGCCATCCCAAGTGGAATTCAAGCCCACCCCAAGAAAACATGTGCTCCAAGGGAAATGATTTAAAACAATCTAAGAAACACTTTTAAAAAATATTAGCTATCTTAGCTCGGGCTGCTATAACAAAATATCATAAACTGGGCGGCTTCTCAACAACAGAAATTTATTTCTGTCGTTCTACAGGCTGGAAGTCCAAGATCAGTGTGCCGACCCGATGTGGTTCTGATGAGAACATGCCTCCTGTCTTGGCGACAGTTGACTTCTCCTCGTATCCTCCCATGGTGGAAAAGGAGCAAAGCAGCTCTCTGACTTCTCACAAGGGCACTAGTATCATTCAGGAGGGCACCACCCTCATGACCCAAAACCTCCCCAGAGCTCCAGCTTCAAGTTCCATCACACTAGGGATTAGATTTAAAAATGAAATTGGGGGGGACCCAAACATTTACTCCTTCACATCAGCCTCATGGGTTAAAGATGGCTGGCCCTCAAAGAAGGACTTGGAAGTACTTCTGGAGAGACTGCCACCTTGACTTTGGATTCTGAAGACCCCTGTGGGCAGGCCCGCAGGCCCTTCTGGGGTCAGTCACGGGAGGGACCTTCACCACATCCTCAATCACCCACCATCTTTCCCTCACCCCTGCCCGTTGCAGCCCCTGAGCAATGATCTCTACCAAACCCTTGCTGGATGTGCATTATCCAAGGCCAAGAGGAATTCAGGTCTCCAAAGACCTTTTTCTTCTCAGCCTTGAGGTCAAGGGAAGCTAAGAGAGCTAATGTGCCTGGAGAAGCCCAAATGTGACTGCTTTGCAAAACAAAATAAGACAGTCACATAAAACTTTTAAAACGTGTAAGGCACATTTTGTGTAAGTAAGTCTGGTGTAAAGTCTAAGATCGGGATGTTTGGAGATGCAATATAAAGTTACATTATTAAAATAGTATGACATTCTAACACTCCACACATATATACATACACATAGAGATAAGTCTCTTTTATCTGTATAGATAGGCCCTCAAAAAGGAGCAGATACTGTATATAGAAACACGTTTTTCTATTGATTGTGATTATATTATTGGAGATGAGCTCTTCTGGAAAAAGAGGTGGTCTTTAAATATATCAAGCATCATGCAATAATGTAGCAATTTATTAAGATTACACATTTTAAGTAAAAATTAGAATTCTATTTCAATGGCATTGAGAAAAAAAGAAGAAGAAGAAAAAGAAGAACCAAATATGAGTGAAAAATAGCCAGGCTTATTTTTGTTCTTGGCACTGTAACCTACAGGCGCAAATGAAAACAGCAATGACGATTCAGCTGAACAACATGGAGTGGCTGGGAGGCACAGTGGTCCCTCGCTGCCCACACCCCACAGTGTCCCACAGGCAGTGGTGCACCTGGGTGGGTGGGGGGGGGCACCTGTTGGTCAACTGTTGGGCAGTGGATCCAATTGCCCTGAGCCTCCGCCCCCTGCTGTGAAATGGGTGCCCTGGCACCCACCTCATCCAGACAGCCAGATGAGGAAATGAGCAACGGGGGGAGCCCACACCTGATTGCATATGGCGGACAGGGACGTGGCTAGAAGCTCAGCGAGGGAGACTTCTGGGGTTTCCCACTCATCCTGGTCCTGCTCAGGTCTTCCATGTTGAGTCTCTGCATGACAAGCATGGGAATGCGCACACACACACACACACACTGTGTTCACACACACAAACACAACCCCACCCTTAAACACTCGTATGTGCAATGCTGAAGCGGTTTCCTTTGAAAAGCACTATCTTAAAATACAACAGTCCAACATAAGGCAGAGTCCTGTGGCCTCTCCTGGAGCACCATTTGGCCTCCTAGCCCCACACGGGGCACAGGGTAGGAGGGCAGGAGCTGTGCTGAGTCTAGGGCTGCATCGTAGGGCGCTGTGAAAATGAGGGATGCAAAGTCACATTTGAGTGCCTTCACTTTGAAAAAAGGAAGAAAACGTGGGCTTGAGTCAAAAGTCTCCTTTGGTGATAAAGATTACCGTGCAACAATAGAGCGAGATGTGTCAGAGGCTGCCCCTCTCTCATCCACACGGGATGCGTCCCCCTGCATGCTGGGTTATTGTGCGTAAGGAATGACCTAGCCAATGGGAAGCCTATGGGTGGCTTATGCATGTTGTGATAAAATGTAAATGCACTAGAAAGGTCACGAGCAGAGTGATCATTACCATTGTGGAACTCTGACCAATTTGCCATTCAAGAGCATCATCGATGACTCAAGCCATTCACCGTGCCTCTTAAATACACACACCCGGGGGCACACCCACAACGGATGGGCATTGTGGCTGCCAGTGTCTCTCCATGTGTGTGTCAAGCACCTGCAGATGCTGCTTCTCTGGCATTTAAGGAGAGGAAGGGGGAGGGGGAGGATTACCACAATGTCTACCGATTTGACCACTAATCCTCTACCTTGGAAAGGACGTTCAAGCCTCTGAGCCAAGCTCCCCCAGAGGGCACGCACTTTGGGGTAGAACCCACTCACTCTCACCCCTACACAGAAGGAGGCTACACCAGCATCACAGAACACAAGACTGCCCCTGCCCCCATGGAGACCCAGCTCACCACAAGGAAAGCCCCTGCTCTGGGCCAGCCTCAGACAGTCACTGTCACATGTATCCACAGTGACCTTGAGCATCAAGGGCATTCAAAAGGCCCAGAACTGTGCCCTCTGAGCCCCCCATCTTTACATTTGGCCTTCCAAATGTCACTTCCTACCCACTAACTGCCTCTGCTGCCTTCCCCCATCTGCAGTTCCAAGAGCAATGAAATGAGGGATTTGTTCATTCAAACAACACATTTTCACTCACACCCATTCTATGCAGCTCCCCATGCTGGTGTTAATCAACCCACAGCTCACTGCCCAGACCACTACTGTGGAATAGGACGAGTATATGGATCATTAGCTGCCTCCTCTCTCCTCCTCATGGAGGAAACACTAAGAGCCTTAAAAAGATGTTTGTGAAGGCCCATGGCATTCCCAGGAGTGATCATGTAGGCTGGTGCAGGATAGGGCAATGCAGGAGAGCTTCCTGGAAGAGGTGGCCATCCGGCTGAGCCTTCAAAGATAAGTAGAAGTTTGACAAGTTAAGAGGGCAGAAGACATTCCACAGAAAGGAAATGGAGGGTATAAATGGACTAAAGTGTTTCCAAAATAAGCCAGTCCCCTTTGCATGAGTTCAGGGCATGGGGAAAGGGCCAAGGCCAAGAGCAGGAAGAGCAACCCAAGGTTCAGGTTCCCCTTACACCTGGACACTAGGTCCTCCAGAAGCCTCGTGAGAGTGCACACTCCTTCCTTCAGTAAGTTCATCCAACAAATATTTGTTGGATCCCAACTATGTGCCAGTCCCTGCATCGTGCATCTTTATGCAAAGTGTTGTCAGTACAGTCAGGGGACTGAAAATTATTTCTGCAACTGTATATCTTGATTCTCTCGACTGTTCTGACAAAGGCAAAGCATGCTACCCACTGCTGAAACCATCATCTCAACAGGCTGGCCTCCCTGCACTACCTCGACTGCAGTCTCTTGCTGTAACTTCTTTGGCTTCACATCTTGCTTCCGTGAGCACATATCCTTCCTGCCGCTCCGTGACACAGCACACTGGGTCATCCACGACCCGTTCACACTGTGAATCCCAGCCTGATGAGCCTTTGGAGCCCGGAGGATTTTCTTCAATCAGAAATACCTATGAAGAGCCCCCTAGGCTGAGACTGAGTCAGGAAACCAGTCCCAAGTTCCACTGTGAATGTGCAGCCTTGGGCAGGTCCTTTCTGTCCTGCCAGTGAAATAATATATTTACATATTATATCTCCCCACCCAATATTCTATAATTCTATAGACAGCTGCCTTTCTCTCCACTGGATACACCAGTGTGCCTACTTGCTTGTTCAGAGATGAGCTCAGTTTCCTTCCAGAACCCTCCTTGCACTCTCTTTGTCTCGTACAGCACAGGATCTGTTTATTCATCTGCCCAACAAATGTTTATTGAATGCTAAGTAGCAGATACCACTGCCGGCATGGGGGGCAGAGCAAGCAGACAGAACTTCCTCCCCACCCCCACCCCCGCCAACCCCCAGAGCCTATCACCTTCTCTGAACTGCCAGGATGTCTTCACTTGGCATCTCGCGCAGCATTACCTACATTTCATAGCCAAGGTCTTATTTTCTCGTGTCTTTCCATGAAGAAACATGCACATAGTGAGCCCAATTAAGTAATATAATACAGGAAGTACAAAGAGTTTACAAGACTTACTCAGTGCCTCAATGCTACAAAACATAGCTGGGCAAGGACCAAAGTCTTCTGGCTCTTGGCCTAGCTCACAGTCACCTGCTGAACAGTTTTTGGCCACGATGTGTAATCACAGGAAACATCCGCTAAATCCATGCCCGTGTGGTTAGTGGTACATAGAGGCATCTTTGAGCCCTTAAAGAAGACTCTCAAAAGGGCCTGTAGAGCCCAGAAATAAAGCCAAGCATATATAGTCAACTAATATCTGATGAGGGAGCCAAGAATACTCAATGGACAAAAGACAGCCTGTTCAATAAATGGGGCTGGGATAACTGGATAATCATATGTAAAAGAATGAAACTGGACCCCTATCTTATGCCACGCACAAAAATTAACTCAAAATAGATTAAAGACTTAAATGTGAGACCTGAAACCAGGAAAGTCCTAGAAGAAAACACAGCAATAAAGCTGCTTGCCAATGGTCTTGGTGATGATTTTCTGTAGAGGACACCTAAAGCATAAACAACAAAATCACAAATAAACCAGTGGGGCTATGTAAACTATAAAGCTTCTGCACAGCACAAGAAGCCATCAACAAAGTAAAAGGACAACCTACTTCCTATTTATGGGAAAAAATATTTATAAACCTATATATCTGATAAGGGGTTAGTATCTAAAATATATAAAGAACTCCTACAATCCAATAGCAAAACACCAAATCACCTCATTTAAAAGTGAGCAAAAAACCTGAGTACACATTTTTCCAAAGAAGACATACAAAAGGCCTATAGGTACATGAAAAGGTGCTCAAATCCCTAATCATCAGGGAAATGCCAAAAATCCTGATATCACCACACACCTGTGAGGATGGCCATTACCATGAAGACAAGAGATAACAAATACTGGCAAAGATGTGGAGAAAAGGGGCCCTGTGCACTGTTGGGAATGGACACTGTCACAGTCACTGTGGAAAACAGTATGGAGGATCCTCAAAGAATACAAATAAAACTATCATATTATCCAGCAATCCCACTTCTGGGAATATATCCAAATGAAATGAAAATACTGACTCGAAAAGATATCTGTATCCCCCACGTGCATAGCAGCACTATTTACAAACAGCTAATACATGGAAACAACCTAACTTGTCCATCAGTGGATGGATAAAAGGATGGATAAAAAAGACACAATATATATACATAATGGAATATTATTCAGTCATAAAAAAGAGGAAGTCCCGCCATCTGTGAAAACATGGATAGACCTTGAGGGCATTATATAGGCTAAGTGAGATAAGTCAGAGAAAGGCAAACACTATACGATCTCTCTTACATGTGGAATCTAAAACAAAAACAAAAAGAGACTCCCAGAAAAGGAGATTAGACTTGTAGTTACCAGAGGTGAAGGGTGGCGGAAGCGGGGAATAGAAGGAAAGTGGTCAAAAGGTACAAGCTTCCAGTTAGGAGACAGGTGAGTACTTGGGATGCATGACCACAGTTAGCACTGCCGTGTGATGTAAAGGAAGGTTAGTAAGCGAGTACATCCTAAGAGTGCCCCTCACCAGGTGAATTTATCTTTCCCTTTTTTCTTTCTTTTCTTTTTATTGCCTCTACATGAGAAGAGGGACGTTAGCTGAGCCTATCGGGATCACTTCACAATATGTGTAAATGCTGTACATCTTCAACTTATGGTGATGTATGTCAACTATTTTTCAATAAAACTAGAAAAAAACTGAGGGGTACCTGGTGGCTTAGCTGGTGAAGCGTCCGACTCTTAATTTTGGCTCGGGTCAAGATGTCACAGTTTGTGAGATCAAGCCCCGCGTTGGGCTCTGCGCTGACAGCCTGAAGCCTGCTTGGGACTGTCTCACTCCCTCTCTCTCTGCCCCTTCCCCACTTGTGTTCTCTCTCTCTCAAAAATAAATAAACATTTTAAAAAACTAGAAAAAATGAAAACTAAAGGTGAGAAAGAGAGGCTCTGGAAGTTACTTTGGGCTGTGCCACGTATCCCACTTTTATGCCGTGCGTTAGACCGAGAGACAGATGGAGCCTCTGCGCTCCTGGACGCTGAGCTCCAAGGGTACGTGGGACTGGTCAGAAGCATCATCACTACTTGTACCTTAAAGTCACAAGGTCAACTGTCACACTCCCCAGACAGCAGATTCACCTCCGCCTTACCCAAGAGGCTTCGAAATCCAAGCAGAAAGAGAGAAAGGGCTACGTGAATTTCCAAGGCTGAGAAAGACGACTGTGACTCTGCAAGGTGTCCAGTGCTCCTGGGGACGACAGCTGTCCCTGGCACAGACTGTGCATGTGCTGGGACCCCAGCCTTTAGCTTGAGTGGTCCAGTCGTAACCGCTCCTCCCAGGGGTCTACCAGTCACCCCTGCGTCCCTGTCGGCCCTCTGTGCGGATTCCCAGGCCAATTCTGCTCTCAATTCAGAATCAAATATCCCGATTTTTCTAAATAATGTTTCTAGGTACAACTATTCACGTGTTCTGGACCTTTGTTGAAGAAGAGTTTTTGATTTTAGGGGGGAAAAAAAAGGCTAAGTAGAGGAAAGAATAATGAGGAGAAAGGCAGAGCAGCTCAGATGCCTGATCTTCCTGTGCGCTGACCATTCCCTCCAAGGCTCTGGGAAGAGTTATGAGCTCCCCAGGTATGAGGAGAATCACAGAAAACCTGAGCCCCTCCTAAACTTGAGACGCTTAACACATCATTTCTGCCTGATGCGCGGCATTCAGAATTTCATGGAGCCTAGAGGGACGTCTGAGCCAGGACCTGGTGCGGGGGAACATCCACAGCACAGAATTTAAGAGACCTCAGCACGATCACATGTTGCCTTCTCGAGACTTCCAAACACAGCCAACCTCTGGTGTGTCTCTGAAGGACGGGGCTGGCTTCAAAGAACTCTCAGTCCTACCACAAACACAGTGAGTGATGTGAGAGTTTGAATTTCTACCACCTGGATGCTCTAAAAGGTTCCAAATTATGGATTTGTTTTTCTTCTTTCTCTTGGTCTATGTGTCTATAAAATGAGCCTTTTAATCCAGCAAAGCTTGTCACATTTTCAATTTCTGTGCTAAGTAAAACAACAAAAAGTAAATTAGTGTTGCATATGTAATGGACATTAGAAAAAAAAAGTCTGAAGGAAATTCTATTAAGCCCACTGCCTGGTTACCTCGTTCTTAACATGGGTATGCCTGTTTCTAAAGCAAAGCCTTACATTTTCTCTAACAAAGGTTTGACGTTCACTAAAATGTCAGCTAAAGTTGCCAATAAATACTCACGGCTGGTGACTGGGCAGGGAGGGAAGGTTTAGTTACCCGCGTTTTCATCAGTACACATGCTGACGAAAAAAAAATCTTTTAGTACTTAAAAACCAAAGTCATGACAGCTGCCCAGAACTATTTGTGCTGAGGGATGGGCAAACAGAAAGAAAAGAAAGAAAGAAAGAAAGAAAGAAAGAAAGAAAGAAAGAAAGAAAGAAAGAAAAGGAAAAAAAGTGAGTAATAGCAAGGAAGATATTTAAGGAAAGCAATGATTGAACTTTAAAAAAATACTGCAGACTCAAAATGCTGGCGGCAGGCTGACTGCTATTTTAACCAAAGCCGCTGATTTCTGAGAGGTCTTCTGCTTTTACATATTTACGTCTTGCAAATGTTGGGCGTTATGGCGCTGAAATAGGTGTGGCTGACTTTGAAATTCAAGCTCATGGCGTCTGTGGTCCATGAACCCGTCCCGATAGGGCTGGCTAGTCAGAAGCAAAACTGGCTAGTTATGAAACTACCATAGTATATGCTTTATCTGCACCGCATTTAAAGGATTTACCTATCTATCCCGCTGCAGACCCACTCATTGAGTAAGAGCCAACAGCATATGATTGTGTTAATTAATCTGCTATTGTGAGTAAAGGAACAGCTGCAGTGGTCTCGTGGATACGTTGTCAAAAGAAAACAATGTAATGTTAAGCCTCTGACTGCATATTCTGTTACAAAGAAGGTTTACGAGAAGTTAAATTCATAAATCACAGATCATTTTTATAATAATAATAAATAATATCTGACCTTTAAAAGGAAGGTTTGAGTGTTCTTAATTTCGGCTTGAAATATGTTCTGATATATGATACCTAAGCTTTAACCCAATTCTTTGTTTTGAAAACAAACATTCCCCAGAAATGATGGGAAGGGGAAGGAGCTATAGAAATGACCTCTGACTGTACGAGATACATGCCATTGTAGTTCTAACAAAGATCAGAGCCCAAAATATCAAGTTAAAAGAAAAACTTGTTGGCATGCGTCCAATGTCTCATATAATAAAAACGCAATTTCTAATACTATGCAGAAATGGAGAGAAAGGGGACATTCATTATGGGGAACACACATATTATTTACATGGGCTTTATCTTTCTTTATGCAGATAAGGCACAGAGAGCACTTTCTGTCTAATTAATATTCTGTGCCCCTCCATGATCCAACCTTCCCACCCCCATCCTCGCCCAAAATACAACCAAGACTCTGTGCCCACCCCCTGTGTACATATAGCCAGTTAGCAAGAAGGCAACGGAAGGTACCCTTAGACAAAGGGAAATAAAATCTTGTGTTCTGGTGCTTAATCCAGGGCAATAAACTGTAGCAAAAGTCAGAAGGAAAACACAAGACTGATCAAGGAATATAAAGTTGAGCTATGGCTAATGGGATTTGGTAAAGAATAACGTCTTGTATATCTTTGAAGAGCACTCATTTGGAAAAAAAAAAAATGCTGGGCTCCCCCAACAGACCTCAGAAGAGGAGTCCACGCCCTTTGACCTAAGTCGTGCATGCCTATTCCGGGCGATCTGGGGACACGGGATGGTGACCTTGTGCTGTCTAGCACCTCTTATTTCCAAAGAATTTTTCTTAGTGCATGGGCCTCAACATTACTCTGTTTCAGACCCACCCCTCCCCAGCCCCCTTTTTAGATAAAAAAGCCATTTGAGAGGGAAACCATAGGGTTTGATCGGGGAAGCACAGGGCAGAAGACACGGATGAAGTGGGTTTGATCTGTGCGTCCCTTCCCTTTGTTTGGGGAGCTCACAACAAAAGGGAGCTATTTTTAGCTATGGATTGGCATTGTATCACCAGGTACATGTATCGACCTGATAAAGAGAGGGACTCTGGAGCCCCCGCCCCCAACAAACACTGTGGTGTCATTTGCAGCAAAGCTCACAGGCCTCAGGAAGGCAAACCTAGAAGAACAATCTTAACCCGGAAAAATTCCCTAACTAGGAGATGGAAAGTCTCCGGCTTATTTTGCTTACCTGGTTACCACTGAAGGAACAATACCCCCAGAGTGCTGTTCTTTCGGAATGGTGCTTGTCTTGGATGCCATTTTAAAGGGGTTTATGGGGGAGGAAAATTATCATGGAGTGGTAATTATACAAAACACCCTGCCCCTTGAGTCAGGACACAACTGACC
This sequence comes from Leopardus geoffroyi, assembly GCF_018350155.1. NCBI lineage: Eukaryota > Metazoa > Chordata > Mammalia > Carnivora > Felidae > Leopardus > Leopardus geoffroyi. The sequence continues at coordinate 22,297,564 of NC_059335.1, forward strand.
ATTCTCAAGAAGGCAGGCATCATGTCCGTCCCCCACATCAACTGAGGCTCTCTGGAACGCCCTGGTAGACGCTTAAATAGCTCAGTGCTCTTCTGACTAGACTTTCCATATTTACCCTGCCCCCCCCCACACCCCAGCCTCCCACCCAGACCCCCGTGTCTCCAGTGCCCCCTCACTCCTGCTCCCTGCTGGCACCCCCAGCCAGGGCTCTGCCCGATAAGCAGCTGGCCTATTAGTCACCACGCCGGGGCGCCTAGCAAACAAAGTCTTCATTATTACCAACTTCTACATTTTTTTCTTCCAAATCCAAATTTTTCACTTTAAAATTTAAAAGCTTTATTTTTTTTTCTTATACCAAAATAAAAAACTCTTCAGTGGGCAATCTGGAATACTTGACATTTCCCAGTACTGTACCCCAGCAAAAGACACCATCAACCTGGGGAGCCTAAGGACATACTTAGGAGAAAGTGGCCTTTGGATAACAATGGTGCCTTATTTTTGCTTCCAGGAAGAGTACGTGGGAGAAGGGAGAAAATGCCCGTCACTGGCCAGTGCAGAAGTTTCTTTAAGTGAGTAACGTTATCTACACGGAAAGGGGAAACCCATGGTGACCCCATAAAGAGCCCACGGAAGAGCAATTCTGAAACCAGAAGTCGGGTTTCTGTTTCTGCCATGACCAACAAAAGGATGTGACCACCATTTTCTCATCTGTAAAATGGAGATCTAAACATGATACATCGAGAACTCCCTCCCAGAGGGGGAAAGGGTCTACAAATAGTAAAATGCTAATTTTGAATACTTACGAGTCTTTCGCCCCAACTGGATTGTCTCCCTAGTCACAGGAGTGGTCCCCACATTCTAAAGCTTATCAAAAACGGATGGGAAGGAAGATTGTGTTCACTCAGCAGCAAAACTATGTGCTAGCCTAAGGAATGGTCAACTTGGTTTAAAAAAAAAGGAAAAAGTCAGCAATGGCTTTTATCCTCCAAAACCCAGCATTGTCCTTGCTGGTTCCCACACAATAGAGCCAATGGAGAGCCTTGTAAACCTTCAAACTCACTTCAAATACACGTGAGGTGCATAAGAAGCTCTCGGTATAGGCGGCTGGTTTTCAGCACCTGTTAGCTTTGTCGCAAAGGCTGCGGAACAGGAGGCAGCAAATATATGTCATCAAGTACCCTCGGACCATTTGGATTTTACTTCTCCTTCTTTAGCCTCTTAAATAACCTTCCACGTTTTATTTATAAAAGTGTTCCATACTTGTAGGAGATTTGGAAAATGGAGAAAGGTATAAACAAAAGAAACTGAAAACCATTTTTAATTCTACCCCCTCACTATGACTCTTCAAGTCAGGCGTATGCACGTAACTGTGATTAACACGTCCGTATTCAAGCAGAAACAAAACGGTGATTGTGTTTAGTTTCTCATCCCATTCTGTCACTTAAAAATAATATTCTGAGGGGCGCCTGGGTGGCTCAGTCAGTTAAGCGTCCGAGTCTTGGTTTGGGCTCAGGTTATGATCTCAGGGTTCATGAGTTTGAGCCCCGCATCGGGATAGGCGCTGACAGCCCAGAGCCTGCTTGGGATTCCGTGTGTGTGTCTCTCTCTGCCCCTTCCCTGCCCATGCTCGCTCACTCGCTCTCTCTCTTTCTCTCTCCCTCTCAAAAATAAATAAATAAACATTAAAAAATAATAATATTCCAAGTATGGTTTGAAGTTATTGTTCTTGAGCATCATATTCCATGACTTCATTCCATCATGTTTCTGTGTTTTGCTTTAACATCCCTGTCTAACTAAGCATTATTCTAAGAGACGAGGGCCTTGTCCTCTTTAAGGTTTGGAAGACGGTCTTGCTGCCCCAGCTCTCAAGAGCCTGAGGTCCCGAACAAGAATTTGAAGTGTGGGTTTGAGGTTCTCTGCACCAGCATTCTGAGACAGCCGCTGTGGCCCCTGGGCCACGTCCTGATTTTCCCTGATCTATCTGTCAAGAAACCTCAGTTAGCAGCCCCAGCACTTAATGAGGCTCTAATGCTGTGGGAACTGGAAGTAATGTATAAAACGAAGAACAACAATAATTCAACATAAGCTGAATTTAAGAGTACTATAAAAGCATAAGCCAATCTCCGACAAAAAGGAGACATCTTGCTAAAAACCGCATTAGCAGCCAACACCAGCCCTGGCCACTTATCTCTTCCAAGGGGAGCAGCGAGTGGGGGCGGCTGTCCGTCTATGTGCAGCCCAGAGTGGCCCTCAGCTCTGGTTCCAGCATCACACCCCTCGAGCTGCCCTCTACCCCACCCTGCCTTCTTGCTTTCAGAGAGGGGGGCAGAGTGAATGCCACAGGAACGTGTCTGTGTGATTCAACCCTGGGAAGAGCCTGTCGAGACGCTCAGATTTTTAAAAAGTAGCTAACAGTTTTTCCTTTTCAAAATTTTTAAAATGAATACGAAGACCTGCTCCTGGTGGAATGAAAGAGATCACATCTCATCAGTAATGGACGCAGGGAGAAGAAAACACATCTCCAAATGCCAGTGACAACATCAGGAATTAATTCAGGAAGAGCCCTACAGAAACAGCTGGATGTATTGAGCACTTCTCGAAGCCAGGATTAGGGGAGTCCCGCCGCCCCTCCAATACACGCCGGGATAATGGGCCACCTTCACAGGCCACTAAGGTTGTCGAGTGCAGGATTAAAGGACAAAGGAGACACGCTGACTAGCGTTACATAGATAGATCCATCTGGGTCCAAGCCGGGTCTGTGTGTTAGAAGACCAGGCAGGTACTCTGACAGTCACCCAGGCTGGGAAGGAATCTATAAGCAGATGTCAGTCTCGCATCAGATTCAGTGGCAGACCGAGAAGCGAAGCCACGAGAAACGGCTACCTGTGAGACACCCTGGCTCCCGGCAGAAGCCCTAACTGCTCTGGGTAATATTTCTGGAGCAAGTTGCATCCTGATATTTTAAGCTGAGAGTTTTATTGCTGCTGAAACCATACAGTTGAAAAGGAAATTGAACAGCCTTCTCTCTAAATCATCTGATTTATAGAAATTGAAATTGATTCATATAATTGGAGACCACTAATTATAGGAGTTGAAGAAGAAAGATTGTATGCCAAAGTTCTAATTGCTCAACTATCGGAGTTAGTCAAGATTTGTTTCAGGGAATGGGGAAAATTGTCATTTTCTCTGGAAATCCAGGGAATATGATCAGTAGGCTGGTTTACTACTACTGTGTCCTTGCTTCTTACTTCAGGTTTCGTAAGAACAAAACAGTAAGTTTGACCTTCCTAAGATGCGCCAGGGGGTTGATTTTTCTAATTCATTTTTTTTTTTAATTTTTTTAACGTTTATTTTATTTATTTTTGAGACAGAGAGAGACAGAGCATGAACGGGGGAGGGGCAGAGAGAGAGGAAGACACAGAATCCGAAGCAGGCTCCAGGCTGTGAGCCATCAGCCCAGAGCCCGACGCGGGGCTCGAACTCACGGACCGTGAGATCGTGGCCTGAGCCGAAGTCGGACGCTTAACTGACTGAGCCACCCAGGCGCCCCTCTAATTCATTTTTTATCATTATGGAAGCAATGCTACACGATAGAAAATACAGGAGAGACAAAGCAAGAATGCCCCCAGAACGTCACGCGTGCCGTAATTATTTTAGCGTGCCTCCTTCCCTGCTCTTCTGTGCCCGTCTTTTCCCGTGGCCGTGCTCACGGTCCACTTTCGGTTGTGCTTCTTTCTTTTGTTCTTGTGCACAGTCCTGAAAAACCATCATTTTAATTGACTGCACAACTGTCCATCAAGGAGACCTGGTTCCATGGAAAACCCAATGCCATACGTTTAGCTCAATTCCCGTCTTAATTTTTGACATCTTAAATGATGCTATAATGAACATTGTGCGCATATAGCTTTTTTCACACTTTGGATAAATTCCTTAAAATAGATCCTCAGAAGTAGAATTACTGGGTCAACGAGTCTAACGTGTTATTACCCTTGATAGGTATTGACAAATTGTCTTCTGTGGGGACGTCAGCCATTTAGAATGCCACCAGCATTATTGCGAGTCCTGATTCTCTGTCTCCTCGGCAGTCGGCCGATTTAGTTTTTAATATTTGTGAAAATTCAAGAGACCAAAAATGGTCACTGGATTCTTGATTCAAGGTTGCAATTTTTTACTACTAGAGCGGCTCATCTGTGTTCCTTGTATTTAGCAGTTTCAGTGCCTCTGAGGCGAATTATTGGCACTTGCCCTTTAGCTGAGCCAAGGAAATATTTGTGGAGCAACAGGACCAAGTAGACCAAAACCAGATAAGTGATTACAGAAAACACATACGCCACATGGAGACTGAGGGCCCCTCTCCCCTTCCCGGTGAGTGAGCGTGATGCAAGCCACTACAAAACGAGAGCACTCCTTTACTGGGCCCTGGGCTCGGGCTGCATCCTCTCCAGTCTCTGCCTCTGAGCCCATCTTCTCTCCTGCTATGGGTTCTCCAGGCTGGCAGTATGATAAAAGCAGGCTTGTAACATCTTCCTCTGAAATTTGATTTTGCTAATGAGGTAGACCAAATTAAGAAAAAAACCTGAGAAAGTGACATTAATTTGGAACAACCAAACAAAAACCAACAATAGTTTGATTTTCCACTCTACAAACCTTATAGCACTTTACAAACAAAGTAATTAATCCTTATAACAAAGAAGAGATATGCCCCCCCTTTCCTGAGTCCCAGAAAAATTAAGAGCCATTACACTGAGTTTGAGTCTTTGTTAAAGGGATCAAGAGAAGACAGGTGGAAGGAAAGAAGGAAGGAAGGAAGGAAGGAAGGAAGGAAGGAAGGAAGGAGAAGGAAAGGAGGGGGGGAGGGAGAGAGGGAAGGAAGGAATGAAGGAGGGAGGGAGGAAGGAAGGAAGGAAGGAAGAAAGGAAGGGAGGGAGGGAAGGAAGGAAGGAAGGGGAAATAAAAGTCCACTATTAGCTCAAGAGAACCAAGCAAGGAGTGCATATGTCCTGCACAGAGGTGAGCTTTTAGAAGGCTAGAGGACATCCGGAATAGACAAATCTATAGGGACAGAAAAGAGATTAGTGGTTTCCTAGGGCTGGGAGTGACCAGGGGATTTGAGCTAATCGTGAAAGGGTATAGGACTTCTTTCTGAGGCGATGAAAATGTTCTAAAATTGATTGTGGGGAGGGTTCACAATTCTGTGAACATAATGAAAATCACTGACTTACACACTTTGCATGGGTGAATTGTATGGTTTGTGAGTTATATCTCAATAAAGCTGCTACAAAAAAAAGAAAATAGCTAGAAGCTTGCAGGAATCCATGTAATGAGAGAGAAGAGCAGGAGCAAATCACTGTTATCCCAGGGAAAGAAAAAGAACAAGGAAAAACAGTTACTAGATATATTAAAGAAGTGAAAAGAGAACTATACGGCTGGATTTGGATTTCTGGAACATTCATTCATTCAACAGAATGAGAGTATAGAGTGTATGGAGTGTTTCCTGGGGGTGATAGGAGGTTGGGGGGAGTGAAAAACAACTGTGATCTGGCCTCTGCACTGGTGGATGGACAGGCTGGGCACCACAGAGAGTGCCCCGGGCATCCCCCCTGACCCCAAGTGATGGCGGCTTCCTGAGGAGTCTTCAAAGGGAGGCAGGGTTAGCCAGGCAGACATAGGGCAATCAGATTCCAAGTAGAGGGAGTGGAACACGCCAAGACCCCGAGGCATGAGTGAATACGGTGCTGGGAGGTGGCGGAAGTCAGCCCCATCGTAACCCCGAGTGTGGGGACAAAGGGAAGCAGTGGTAGAGACAGACAAGTACGGGATCCCAAAAGGGTCTAGTCAGACTGTGGTCTTTTTTGTGGAGGGCCATGGGAAACCACTGGCTGGAAAGTGGCATGCTCAGATTTCTGGGGGTTTGCAGAACGCTGGTTTGAACAAGAGGAGGCTCCAGGGACGCAGGCTGTGTTTAAGAGGGAGTCCTACGGGACTGTGACATAGGCGCTTGCTGTGGGGACCATGGGATTCATCCAAGAGTTCATTAAGAGGCAGAAAGAAAGGTCCCCATGGGAGTTTGGGAGGGAGCCATGGGCTGCCTCCTGGGCTTCTGGTCAGCTATCAGGTGGTGTGGTGATCTGTTCTTGGGCATAGCCAGGGAACATGGGAGGAGGGACCCATCTACGGGTCAGCGGGTTGGGACCCACTGAGTGAAAGTTGCCATGGGAAGTATGGGGAAATACGGCCCTGCCTGGAGATGCTGGAGCAGGTCCCAAGTGGGCTTCTGACACATTTACAGAGTGGGTGTGTGCAGGCCGTGTCATTCCAGAGGCCAGCTGACCTCACCCAGGGAAGCCAGCCTGCTCCATGACCTGGCATCCTGGTGACCCCAGAGCACAGAAGAGACAACACAGAGAAGGGAGTATGGGGGCACCTGGAGATGCACGCAAGGGAGGGGACTGTCAACGAGGTCATTGGTTTACAAGAGCTGGGCAGAGCACAGAACACAAACTAAAACCCCATGGTGAGGGCAGGGCTAAAATCTGGAGAGACAGGAAGTAGAAGGTGGGCCACCCCAATGGCCAGGACTTCTCTATCCTAAAGGAATGGACCAGTACAGAAGGCGAAGGAGTAGTCTGTGGATAAGACCCTCACATCATGGGCTCCTGTATGCCCGAGGGCAAAACATACAGAATTGGGCAACGATGAGCGCAGGGAGGGAGGCACAGAAATGTTACTCTGGGCTTGCTAAAGGCCACCCAGACAGATGGGAGAGATCAATGGCGTGCTCTGGAGACAAAAGCCCAGTTCCACCAGTCAAGAGTCTGGGTACCAGACTGATAGAGCCTTTCACTGTCTGACCATCCATTAGGCCTATCAGCTGACTAAAAAGCCAGCCATCGGCCCTTATGATTACTACTGCTGTCTTCATTCATGTGACGAGGTCTTGACCTCTCTTGATGATAACTTCACTTTCCAGACCAGAGACAAGAAGGGATTTTTTTTTTTTTAACTCTAGATTTAATTCTAACTAATGACAAGCTAGTCAAGACAGAAAACACTAGAATCTTAAACAACTACAACTATGTGGTCTTAGAGTTCCCTGGGTGGGATAGGCTGGACAGGACAGAGGCAAGGAGATGGGGTCAAGAGCACATAGGTGGAGTAAGACAGACAGGGATTTGCAATCAGGCCCCAGCACTTCGTGTGTGACACCGGGAAAGTTACTTAACATCTCTGAATCTCAGATCCCCATTTATCCCTAGAGGATAAAATCCGTACCTCACTCCTAAAGTTTTTAGGAAGTTTAAATCCATTTAGCAAGTACTGCCTGGCATTCGTCAAAAAGTCAATAAATGTTTGTAATTCCTCATTAACCGAAGTGCATCCGAAATTTTTGGATGCCAAGGTTCAAAACGCTTGAAGTAAAGAGAGACAGGATTCCCGGGCATGAAAGTCTAGCCAAGCAAAGTGAAGATGCTCTTAAAGATGCTATGCCGTCTGTGAAGCCAGAAGATCCCAGTGAGGGAGAAGGCAGTACCCCAAGAAGTCCGTGTGATTGCTAAAGATAGATTTGAAAAGAACATGGGGTGTCTCCAACAAATACATGCACATATGTATGTGTGTGTGTGTGTACATGTACACACACACATGCAAGAGCATTCACACACATATGCATGCGTTTACACACATGCATACACATGCATGTAAACATACACATATATTTACACATGCACATACGCATATCTATTTGTCAAGTAAGCCAAGGAATTGATCGATGATCTGGATGAAAATAGGAGAAAAGAAAGGAACACAGTGCCCTATGTCACTAGAGAGTCAGACATAAGTGGCTAGGACTTGCAATGATCTTATCTTTAGCAAAGGCTAAGGGAATCAAAATATTATTAAAGACAGCAAACAAAACAAAAACAAAAAAACAAAAACAACAACAACAACAACAAAAAACCCTGCCCTTTTAAAGAGTTCAATTCAGTGCAAAAAAGACACAGAGGAAGGAAGTCGAGGTCTGTTGTGAGGGGCAATGACACCAAGTCAGAGAATCAGGAAGTTGCTGGTCTTTTCCATAGCCAGTCTATAGAGCAGACAGCTGCCAACCAACGACCTGCATTTCCTTCCATGGCATCGAGTGGTTGCCAGAAGCAGAGTCCCAGGCTCACCTGTATCTAACTGGGGCCACATGACTAGTCCTGGCCAACGAGACTTGCACAAAGCGAAGCACCCCTTTTGCAGGTCTACCCATAAGTTCCCTGCTGTCCTCCTCATTCTCCCTTTCCTGACATCTGATTCCAATGCCCTCCCTGACCTTGGGAACTACATTTTGAAAATGATGGAGAGTCCACTGGCCTGGTCCCTAACTAAAAGCGCCTCATGTCCTACACTGAATTTTCTGTGACAGAGGAAAAGAAGCATGCTTCCGAGTGGTGACACTACAATTTTAGGGTACATCTGTAACAGCGACCACTATTATCCTAAATAATAATAGGGTCCAAAAGCCCAGAGCAGAAATAAAGGGCGGTGGAAAGGGCAGGGTTGCACCCTGGCCCCTGAGAAAGAACTTTGGGGTCAGTCAGTGGTAAGCTCCCCCAGAGGGAAGCAAAGAAGCAGTGGCCCCCAGACAAGCAAATACTCTTGACACCCAGGACCAGACAGAAGAGGAGCCATCTTGGAGCAGGCCACGCCCACAGGCCATGTGATTACCCACGCGGGATCAGAAGGCAATGAGACAAGCCTCAAAGCGACAGGACTTTTGTTCCCTGGCCCTGGGCTAGTGAAGGTCTCAGGGAAGCCAGGACCACGTGCCCCTACTTTGAGAGCAGAGTTCAGGGCGATGAAAGGGGGCTGGGCAGGGGCGGGAGGGAGAGTGGGGGGCAGGGGGGTGAAGGAGAGAGAACGTTTCCCAAGCGCTGTTCTGTGCCACATTCTCTGCTTTATAGGAGAACAACAGCCGTTTCTCACAATAGTCATGGGAGGTAGGTGCTTTGCTCCCCAGTGTCCATGTGAGGAAACCGAGACTCCAGGCTCCTGCCGAGTCTGTGCACATTGCAGATCCAGAGCAAGCCTGCCCACTCCGAGCCCTGAGGACAGCAGTCGGGCTTCTGTATTCAAAGCACTTTCGAAATGGGAGCTCACCAGACAGGGCAGCCCCCTGGAGGGGTGGGGGGTGGCCAGCCCAAGGGTGTGCGAGCAGAGGCGGGGCCCCGGTGGACCGTAAGACCCTTCCACCCTTGAAACCTCTGCCCGAGAGAACACAGGAAGTTTAGATGAAAGCAGCCAAAATGACTTCATAGCATATATTTCTTAACATTTGATTCTCAGGGTCAAGCATAATACTTTCTCCTGGGGGGGGAAAAAAAAACACCCAGGGATTACCCACACAGAGTTTTTGGACGCAATCAATCAGCACCCTGACCCCCACATGCTGACCTCTGCCCTTTAGCCCCTCTGAGGGTGCCAAGGTCTGGATGAGGGGCGCAAAAAAGACGCACACTGGGAAGCTGCACGGTGCTGTAGAAAATAATAATAAAGGGTCGCTGGTTTTCTTCAGTGCTAGAAGAAGTACACAGATTTTTGTTTCTACGGAGTAAGGAAACTCTATCCCCTGACCTAAGTGTTTTATAACAACAGAGGATCCCCTGAGACGAAGGGAAAGAATCATCTTTTCCTTTTATTCCAGACGGTGATAACTACCATGGAGGAGGAGGGAGAGATTTCCACTTCACTTAAGTCCTTAGATTCATCAGCTAAACTCAAGAGTTTGCAGCTAGTGTCCCAGCCTGGCCGTCCTTGTGCTGGGCAAAGCAAGAAAGCAGATCCCCGTTTCCGGGGACGAAAGACCTGGCCTCTAGCTCGGAGAGCCCCAGGACCCGGCACTCCAAACAAAGTACCTGGTTGTCGAAAAAGTATCAGGGACCAACCACTGCTGGAAAACCCTGCTTCCTTCAAGTCGTAAGGGAGAAAAATTCTACTAAAGGGAGATGCATTTGAAAGGCAGCCAAAGCATCTTTTTTCTCATGCCTTGGGAGGCTGCTGTTTTATAAAATGCATGTATGTCCTATCACTTTGGGGAGAGTCGCTCAACACACTTGTTCTGTGAATACTTGTTGTTGGATCACGAACATCATGAAAGAAGCTATGCTATGCTCGTATCACGAACTGCTCTAGGCACTGGATTACCCACATGGATGAGAGAGACCCCCACCTTCTAGTGGGGAGGCACGCAAGATGCTGGTAAAACATGAATAAGACGGACTGTTCCAGATCATCATCTATAGAAGTGAGATGGGATAGGTGGGCCACCGTGAAGCTCTGACTTTGGATGGGTGATCAGGGAAGAGCAAAGAAGAGTGGCATTTCATGCAAAGAGAACAGAAGTGCAAAGACCCTGGGGCAGGTCCACACCGGAGCGTTTTGAGGAACAAGCAGACCCGTATAGCTGGAGAAAAACGGATGAGAGAAGAACCACAGGACCGAGGCCCAAGAGGCAGACGAGGCAAATGAAGAAGTTGGCAGTATTGTAGGAAGCCACCAGAGGCTCTTAGACACTCTCCCCTTCTCTCTGGGGGTGGAAGGAGCCATCAAGAGAACAGAGGTTCAAGTGGTCTGTTCCCCATTCCCACCAGGTCCCCTGTCTCCAGCCACGGGGTGTAGGGAGCCATAGAGGGAATCAGTATCCCTATTTCTTTTTATATTTAAAGTCAAAACAATAGAATAGCCCCCAAAAGGTACTTTATTCTCAGGACCCCTAAATTCTATTTTCCTCATCCCAAATGCCAGGATGCTAATGACCAGAGTATACAGGACCAGCACCGCTATGGAGCACACCGCTTTGGACGGCTCACACAGAGCACATGCAGGGGCTCGTCTGGAACGGGGGGGAGGAGGAGGAGGAGGACCGGCTACCTCAGAAGGTAGAAGGCAAAAGACGCCTTGGTCCCCACCTCTGCCCCCGGGGAGTGAGAATCTGAGAACACCAGGGCCCAAGCTCTTCCCTAGCACATGGAGAAGGCCCCCACGCTCATGAAACCCTTACTGACTGTCTATAATGACCCAGGAAGATTCCTCCGTGTCCTCACGGACTGAAGATTCGGAATCAAACTACAAAAAGGACTTGATTACAAAGTGACAAGTTCTTAGGAAGTTTTCTGAAGAGGAAGCAGGCAGTTCAAGGCTCTGGAGGAGCAGAGACAGCTCCAGCATTAAGATGTGGGCAGGATTTGAACACGGCCAGATAGGGAGAAGGCATTCCGGGTGGGGGGTAACCCCCTCATAAGCACAGCCAAGTGCTGGGCCATTCCAGAGACCCAGGTGGGGCTCAGGGATAAGGGGAGGAGGGCTGGGAACCTGGGGCGCTACGGCAATTCCCCCTCTCCACACCTGCCCCAGCAGCGGCTTTCACATGTGCTCCCAGAGACACACAGAGGATCCCCCCCCCCCCCCCGCATCACTGGCTATGGTGACGAGAGGAAGAAGGGGGGAGGGGAACAACTTCAATGTCCATCAGTTGGGGAACGGCTATAAAAATAAACCAGCCCGACCCATGGTCATACTGCGCGGACATGCAGAGACGTGACCCAGAGCTCAAGTCGTCGTGTAAGATCACCTTAAGCCATACCATTGAAAGAAAAAAGCAAGCTGCAGCATCTCAAGATGGTATCATTTAAGGCGAAAATAAAGGAAGGGAGAAAGGGAGGGAGGGAGGGAGGGAGGGAGGCTGGAAGAGGGAGGGGTGGGAGAGGGGGAGGGTAAATGGCAGGAGGTAGAGATCAGTTTGGGGGATTGGGGGACAAAAGGGAGACCCAGGAAAGAGGGAGGTGACAGAAGACACTGACTCTGTATAATTCACTCACTCACTTGGTTTTAAAAACCCAGCCACTGGCCACTGTCTCAATATTTTGATAATGATGACTAATGATGACTCTAGAATAGTGATTAATAAAAAATGATCTGCTCCTGTACTCCTTCTGATTGTAAATATCAACCTTAATTAATAGTAATCAATGTTAGCAGTAAGAGAAAATCCAAACTGCCATAACGCACCACTTCAGGGGCTTCGGGCGGTATCCTCTCTCAGCAGCACGTGGGCACTCTGACCCCCTGATGGAGGGAGAGGGGGAGCGGACAGCAGTTCCCCAGGCCCAGGCCAGGCCAGGGACCCAGGAGCTCCAGAAAGGTGTGGGAAGGGGGCAGATATCAGAGGGAGGGAAGACGGTGAGGACCCAGGAGGTGTGTGACAACAGGGAACCCTCCGCACGCTGTCAGCACAGCCAGGCTGCAAACCTCGGTCGTTTCGCACCCGCGTGGCCCAGGAGCCCAGTGCCTGCCACGTTAAGTCCTGGCCTGGCGTCAAGGCCCTCCACATCTGGTCCTAGCCTCCCCTTCCAGAGTCACCTACTTCCGGTCGCCGACACACCTCCAGCCAGATGGGGTCGCTGTCCCCGTCACGCCTCGCCCGCTTCCACACGTCACCTTTGTCCCGCCTCTGCCTTCTCTCTCACGTGCGCTCCTCCTCCTCTCCAGGCTACAGACGGACAGACTCCGCAGAAGCCCCACGTCCTCCATCCATGCATTAACACATATTTAGTGAGCACCTACTATGTGCCAGACGCATGATCTCTTACCTCATCTCATACCTAACCAGTCTGTAATCCACCTTACAGACGGCAAACTAGTGCCTCCCGTTTTACAGATGGGGCATGTGAGGCTCCGAAGGTCTCTTGCTCAAGGCCACACAAGCTGGTCCCTGGTGGCACTGAGATTTGCACCCGGTGTGTCTGACTCCATGGGTGCCTCTCGTGGGAGGAGACACACAGTGACAGCCGCATAAGCACCACCAAGGAAGTATGGGCACAAAGGGCAAGGGAATAACTATCCACAGGAGGAAGCAATGCAAACAGGAATGGACACAAAGGCTCCTCAGAGACAGTGGCACTTGAACTGAGGCTCAAAATAAACTCACGAGGCGAGCGACAGCCCCATCAAGAAGCCGGGAAACACCATCAGGTCCTGGATGGACATGAGTGAAGGAAGAGCGTCTGAAAAGGTGGAGAGGCACGGGCCAGCATGGGCCATTCCAGAAACTGCAGTCTCCCGCCTCCGACGCACTCTCCTTCGAGGCAAGGGTTAAGATTCTGACAGGCAACCAAGCGGAGAAAGACAGATTGGTGACGATTTCACGTTAGGCAAGTAGGGAGTTAAGGCCACAGACCAGAATTGTCCCTTTGATCATATCGATAGGGAAAAGGATGCATTTCTTCAAGTCGCCTGTGCCTGGAGGTGCACGTATCCATCACTACGCCCGGCGACTCCGTTTTCACGCGGGAGACTCCTCCATCATGTGTAAACCAGCCATTTATTAATTTTTGCAACAAGTACTCAACTTCATTACTCACTTTCGAGATCGCACACCATGTTTACATAATCTTTCTCTGGCTACAGGAGGCGCACAGCAATATCCCCGGGCAGCCGTCGCAGCGAGATACCGGGCGTCGTTGCGGACGGCGATGTTACGAGCCTGCGATGCAGGGTAATCACACAGCCCCGACTCGCCGCCACTCTCTTCTGCAGGTACTCCTGGAATGCAGTGTCAAAATTTGCATGCAAGATGCTGACCAATAATGTACATTTTAACTTACCACGGCAAATAAAACTCCATGCCATATGGCTGATTAGAAATACTCTCTCCTTCTCGAAACAGCTGGGTGAGTAACAGCAAGGAGAAGGAGGTTGGCAGCTGTACGCTCTTCCCGCCGCACTGATGCTGCTGTGAGGGGTCTGTGCTTCCACAGGTACGCACCTGAGACCAGGGAGCGAGACGCCCCGCGCTCCAAACGAGGGAGCCGCGAGGAGAGGGGCTGCCTTCGCCAGGTGTCCCCCCTCCAGCCGGGCTCCCCGGGTTGCCCCGCATAAACGGCCTCGTTTTGCACTGGGCAAGTGGGATATTCTGAGATCTTCCAGACAGAAAACACTGCTCTGGGCGAGAAAATGGACACAACCCGCCCCCCCCCCCCGCTCCCCCCGCCCCAGAAATGAAGACCGCGCAGTTTTTTTTTAAATGATGGAGTTGCTGTGGTTGCTACTAACTGCGGCCTCACGCATACCCTCGACCATTCTCTGTCTCTCTCTGTCGCAGGGGGCTCAGGTCGACTGCTTCATGTTCCCAGGCAGGTGGCTCAGCAGGACCTCCATGGACACCTGTGATGTGCCAACATGCTCAGCTACACCGGTCTTGCCCACGTGGCCGTGGGTACCTCTGACCCTCCCTAGCCAGCTGCCCCCTTCAACTGCCCGGGAAGCAATGACCGCCAGCACAGGGCTCCTGTCCCTGTGCACACAGGGCTCTGGGGGAGTCCGGGGGATGTGACAAGAGTGCCACAGTCAGGGCTGGCCTTGCGGGAATGCAATCAGCACGGGCACACAGGACCCCGACTTTAGTTTCCTGGTCTGTGATCATCCTCTTGAAATTCTTAATAATTTTGAACCCTGGCCCCTAACTTCTCATTTTGTACTGAACCCCAAATTATGCAGCTGGTCCCACCAACTAAGTCTCACTGAAAGGGGTGTGGCTTTACGGTGGAGAAAACGGCCAGACACACCACCTCAGTCAGGTGGCCAAGGTCAACATCAACAGCGATAAATCAGGTTGACGGCACAGACCCCTGAGATGGTGTGACACAGGTAGCACGTTACCTTTGTGGTCTTCCTCCCAAGGACCCGTAACCGCAGTCTAGCCCCGAGGGAAACCTCAGGTAAACCCAAACTGAAAGCCGGTCTATACGACACTTGATCGAGACTCCTCAAAACTGTCACGGCCACCACAAACAAGGAAAGTCTGGGAACAGGTCACAGTCGAGAGATCCTAAGGAGACGGACAACTAGGATGTCAACAGTAGGGGAGGGGTGGGGGCGCAGGGGTAGGTGGGGACTCTGTGCCTCTCCCTCAACGTTGCTGTGAACCAAAAATGGCTCTAAAGAATCAAGTTTAATGATTAAAAAGAAACCAAATGCAATGTGGTATCTTGAATGAGGTCCTGGAACAGATAAGGACATCAGGTCAAAACCGAGGAAATGTGAACAAAGTAGGGACTTTAATGATAATGTACCAATCGGTATTGACTCATTCCTTGTGACAAATGCACCCTAGTAATGTTAACAACAGGGGACTCAACACCCTGTATTACCCTCGACTCTTTTCTATAAATCTAACACTATTCTAAAATAAAAAGTTTCCTACCCGCCCCCACCCCCCGCCAAGAAAGAGTGCAGCTGAAGGGACTGTAGTTCCAACGGGCCAGGAAGGGGTGAAGGTTGGGGGGGCGGGGGGCAGACAGGAAGCCCCTCCTTCCTCCCTATGACTCCTACTGCCTCCTAGATGCCCCATCCACTGCTCACCCTGGAAGAGGTTGTGGGGTCAGCATGAAAGAAAAACAGACTTTATTTTTTTATTTTTATTTTTTTCAATGTTTATTTATTTTTGAGACAAAGAGAGACAGAGCATGAATGGGGGAGGGTCAGAGAGAGGGAGACACAGAATCTGAAACAGGCTCCGGGCTCTGAGCTGCCAGCACAGATCCCGACGCGGGGCTCGAACTCACAGACCGCGAGATCATGACCTGAGCCAAAGTCGGCCGCTTAACTGACGGAGCCACCCAGGCGCCCCAAGAAAAACAGACTTTAAAAAATAAATTGAACGCAGGGTGCCTGGGTGGCTCCGTCAGTTAAGGGTCCGACTTTGGCTGAGGTCATGATCTCACAGTTTGTGGGTTCGAGCCCCACATCAGGGTCTCCGCTGTCAGTGCAGAGCCTGCTTCGGATCCGCTGTGCCCCCCTTTCTCTGCCCCTCCCCTGCTGATGCTCACTCTCTCTCTGTCCCTCTCAAAGTAAATGAACTTAAAAAATAACTTTAACTCATACGATACTATTTTTTTTTTTTTAGTTACATTTCTCCTCCTGGAGACCACTGGGTGCTGTTGAATCATCTGGCTTCTTCCCCATCGGCTAAATATTGTGCTTCTAGCCGTAAACAGCATACGGGGGGAGATGTGGGCAGGTCGGGGACAGCCTGAGAAAGCAGAATCCATGCACTGCCACTTGTAGCCTGCACTGATAGTCCAAGGCAGCCGCTGCTGGTCTCTGGTGTCCTTGGAGGCCCGGAGCAGGCCATGGAAGCTGTGAGCCAAGCCGGGCGTCCCCGGGGACACATGGCACTGGGTGTGGAATGGGGACACCTGTCCGCGGCTGCATTTCACGATCTAAAACTTGTCAGACATCCCCCTTTCAGACCTGCCTCCTTCATCCTCGGGTTGTCGGTGACCCTGGAAATGGGGAAGGGTCTAGGTGCACTGGCTTGTAATGTTCAAATGCTTCGCTCCCTCTGAAGAGAAGGATTTTAATGTTACCTGTGGGCCCCCGGACAAAGAGAGGTCCGAAATAGCTCACGGCATGCTGAAGTTTCCTGTTATTTTCGTTTCTGGTCTGTTTCTGCTCAGAGAACTTGATCAACATCACTGCTTTTGGGGGGGAACAGTGAAGAGGTACAACAGACCGAATGTCTGTGTCTCCATAAAATTCCTACGTTGAAGTCCTAACCCCCAATGCATTGGTATTTGGAGGGGTGGGGTTTCTGGGAGGTGTATAGGTCATGGGGGTGGAGCCCTCATGAATGGAATTATAAAACGGACCCAGAGAGTTCCCTCCACTTTCCCCCATGGGAGGTCACAGTGACAAGGCAGTCCTCCATTAACCGGGAAGCCGGCCCTCACAACACGGTGAATCTGCCTTGATCACGGACTTCCCGGCCTCCTGAACTGTGAGAGAGAAATTTCTGTTGTTTCTATGCTAGCCTATGGCATTTGTTATAGTAGCCCAAACAGGCAAGACAGGAGGCAACGCCCCACTGCAGGGAGGAGGTCTGCAGCAACCCTCCCACGGCCCTGAGTCAGGGCATCTGGGCCTTCCAGGCCCCAAGGTAGGGAGAAGTCCCCAGAAGGCCTGCAGAAAACTCACCTGCATGGGGCGATGGTAAAAACACTCCTCTGGTCTCTCACCCTTCTCACCAAGAGCAGAAAGAACGAGATTTTGCCTGGGATTCCCTTGCACCTTCCCGCCCAGCCAAGCCGTCCTCCACTGCCTCCTTCTCTGCTGATCCGAGCATGTGACACCTGCCCCCACCCTGGCTGTAGGCCGGCACTGGTGGCTGGGACCTCCAGAGCCACACTCTACTCCGCTGCCTCCCTCGAGTGCACCAGCTACCCCCTCGAGACCAGCTTTGCCCGCCATGGCCTCTCCACCACCGGCACCTCCACCAAGAAGCCCTCACAAACCCTGTTGGAACCACATCACTGAAGCTGACCCCGAGACAAGATGGGCCTCGAGGCTTATCCCACTCAGGGTGGATGCCTCACCCCCGGCGATGGCTTCCTGAGTAGAGAAGGGGGATGTGTGTTTGTCGGCACCCTGCCCCGGGCCTGGGCGGCATGAGAGGCGTGACGCACACACAAGCAGCCGCTTCAGACGCTCCCCCGACGACCCGGCCAAGCCCGCTGACAGCCAGGAGACCAGCATGCACGAGGGGCACCTGCGCCCTTCCCCTTCATCCCTCCAGCCGCACGGCATGCCCCCTCCACCGCCAGCCACCGCATCCCCCCCACCCCCCCTGAACTGCCGAGTCCTCGTCTTTGCCCTGACCTCAGCACTAACCCAGGCTGTGTTCGGGAAAGGGATTCTATTCCTAAAAGGCACGGGGCAAGCTGTGAGGAGAACATAACTCCCAGTGAAACATCCAGGACACCAGCGATTGTTTTTCTGGAATTCCCTGCTCCGACAGAAAGTACGAGGCACGCCGGCTGTGGACAGTTTAGCATCTGCCTTGGAGTGCCGTTGACCTGCTGTGCCCACTTCCTCCTGGCGTCAGCCCCAGGGGGCCGGGCCCCACCCCTCCCCTGCCCTGCCCTGGCCCAGGGCACAGCGCTGGCACACACACACGCACACACACACACCACACCAGCAAGTTGTGGACACAGCGCCCTTCACAAGATTAGGAAAAGCAGTTCTGACAGGGCCGCCATGCTCCTGCCCCTGTGGAAAGAACTGTGGCCCCTCAAGGCATATGGCGGCCCTCCCAGTGGCCCGAGGTCTGACCAGCAGCCAACTCCCACCCCCCCCTCCAGAAACTCTCTGGCAAGAATGCTCAGTGTCTCGATGGCCAAGCCCCAGACCCCAACACACGTGCTTTGCTGAAGCCCAGGCCGCTTCTGGAGAGGGGGTAGCACAGGACACAATGGGTTACCTTACGGAATTCAAAGCTACAAACCTTCATTCATTTATTTGAAAGTGGTTATTGGACTAGCCAAAGTGTCGCTAGTGCCCGGGGACAGAGGCTGGGAGAAACAAAATGTATTCTAGCCACACATTGGAATATTCGCAGCCTTTAGAAAGAAGGACATCCCATCCCATGCTACAGCATGGATAAGTCTTGACGTTAGGGGAAGTGAAAACAAGCCAGTCACAGACACAGAAGGTAAAAGGGTGTTTGCCAGGCTGGGTGGGGGGTGGGGTGGGGATAAGGAATTATTGATGAACGGGCACAGCGTTCCAGTTCTGCGTGATGAAAACAGTTCTGTGGACGGACGGTGGCGATGGCTGCACAACAGTGTGAAGGTAGATAACACACTGGACCACTCACTTAAAAACAACGGTTAAGGGGGCGCCTGGATGGCTCTGCTGGTTGAGCATCCCACTTCTGACTTCGGCTCAGGTCATGATCCAAGGGTTGTGGGATCGAGTCCTGCTTCGGGCCCCGCGTTGAGTGTGGAGCCTGCTTGGGATTCTCTCTCTCTCTCTCTCTCTCTCTCTCTCTCTCTCTCCCCCTCCCTCTGCCCTCTCCCCACTCACACTCTCTCTGTCTCAACTTAAAAAAAATGGGGGTGCCTGGGTGGCTCAGTCAGTTAAGCGTCCGACTTCAGCTCAGGTCATGATCTCACAGCTCATGAGTTCGAGCCCCGTGTCGGGCTCTGTGCTGACAGCTCAGAGTCTGGAGCCTGCTTCCCATTCTGTGTCTCCCTCTCTCTCTGCCCCTCCCCCGCTCACGCTCCGTCTCTGTCTCAAAACTAAGTAAAAACATTTTCAAAAAAATGTAAAATAAAATGGTTACAACGGTAACTTTAATGTTATGTGTATTTCACCAGTGTTTCTTGCAAAGCAAAAACTTCCACCACGTGCAGGCACTGTTGTGGGCACCGGCCACGCGGTAGCAAACCACGCAGAGACCCTGCTCGCACAGAGTGGGCGTCAGGGGGGTGAACGAGACCACAAGCAAGAGCGTGACCGAACAGAAGCAGGGAGCCCGCGAATCCGTAAACAGTGAACACAGTGCTTCCCAAGGGCTTCGACGATGAAAATACAGAATAACGCTTTCAGAGAGAGGCTGCGACAAAAGGATAGTTCCTACTGCGTGGCACAGAAAGGGCACCAGAGGAAGTGACTCGAGGTGAGGTCTGGATGATAACATGGAACCAGCCGCGACACTCCATGTCCAGAGCATGCCTGAGAGAGGACAAGCCATGCAAAGGCCAGCGGGGGGCTGGCACTATGGGGCTGAGAGCTGAGAGAAGGTAATAGGGCCTCAGCGAGTGAGAAAGGATGCAGTGGGTGATTGTGAGGACTGACCGGCCACAGGTTTTATTCCACACGCAGGGGGAAGTCCCTGAAAAGTTGTAAACATGGGTGGGATGCGGGTGAATCATTCAAATGACCACCCCAACACCTGGGCCGACATCACCCCTCACCCCGTCATCCCTGACAGCCCCAGTTTTTATCAGGAGTTCCCATCCTCTAGGGTCCTTACGGCTCAGGGGTTCTGGCATGTTCCATCCAAATTCCCCGCAGCCTTGCTTTCCCCTGTTAAGGAGCTCAGATAGGAGGAGGGCTCTTTCCCTCATGGGCACCCTCCTTCTCTACCGCTCATGGCTTCCTCGACCCGCCGTCTCCTGGAGCCTGGCACGCTTCTCTCACCAGGGCTCAGACCTCAGAGGTCTTCCTCGACTGTCAACCGAGGAAGGACAACTGACTCCAAAGCACTCAGTTTCACACATTTGTGGCAGGAGCTGGGCAGAGGTGACCTGTGGTCTCACGGCTCCATGTGACTTCTAGGAAAACTCTCACCAAACTCACGACTGCCTTGACCCACCACATGCATATTTCTGATACTTTCTTTCTTTCTGGATTTACGAAAGGGCTAGAAGACGGCTTGACCTTTCAGGAAAAGGGGATGCTTACGCCACATCCATACAGAGGTCAGTGAAAAGCCCTTGATCCTGGCTTCCTCTAAGGCTCAGGGTCCATGTGGTTCCCAGACTTTGACCAGACTGATACCCCCTCAATGCCTGCTGCTCGTTTGGGGCACCATTCTGAAGACTCTACCTTGTGGTGAGCTCAACAAGGCTCATCTGCAACCACTCCCCATCCCCAGGGATGCCCTCCTAGGTTACCCATGGTGACCAGAGAACTTGGCCAATTAAACCCAAAAGTGGCTGCAAGATCAATTCACAAACTGCTTCCCCAGAGCCGAAGTCTTTCAGCACTCTGCAGACCAACGACGTGGTGCCCATGACTTCAACTTCACTGTCCTGGCCTCCAACAGGGCACATTGTTGGTGAGGCTGCTACTGCATCCAAGGAGGGGGAGGAAGGAGAGGAAGCTCTGAAGTTCATGGAGGACGGTCATCAAGGAAGGAGGGATTGTGCATGGAACCAAGGTTGCCAGTGTCCCAGAGAGGGGGTGTCATGGATACTGATGACAAACCGAAGACATCACCGTGAGGGCTTGTTCCCAGAGCTACCTTCCCATATGGTGTGTCCCATCTCAGACCTCCACACTCCCCTGTGCACTCGGGTCCTCCCTTTCCTGGCCTGACCAGCTCATAGTGACCCCATTGAGGGTCTATGTTGCCAGGCTCTGCAGTGGGATCTTAGGTTCTTTGGAACCTAGAGGAAGAGTGATGGGAAAGGACTGAGCCGCGGTTGGCTCCTGGGCAAAGTGCCCTTTGTTCTGGGAAAGAGCTTTTCATTTTGTTCTGTGTAATAAAACCAGCATTCCCTGACCACCTGCTGTATTCGACGCTCTATGCTGGGGACCGTGATAGGAATGCAGCGGCCGTTGTGGGGCTTTTGCTCCTACTCCAGATACACAGCTGGCTGAGCTCCAGGAAAGAGGTTCCCTGGATGGGACCCCAGTTCCTCAATCCCCAGCACCTTCCACGAGGAGCTCGAGGCTATGAGGGCCTGGTTGGGAGATGCTGGAAGACAAGACCCCTCTGTGTTTGCCAGGTTGTCCTTCAGGAGCCAGAGCTTCCTGAGGCTGAGCCAGCGAAGGTAGGGAGACCCCATCAGCAATGTTCTGAGGTCCTGGGAAAGGGGGTGGAGCCGGGCTCAGAACCCAGCATCTCTTCCTGAAAGGAAACCGAAAGGTCGCAATGCTCTGGGGAGGCCAGCCAACCCCGCATAATAGTTGGTAATAGCGTCACAGCAGGCCCCATCCCGCTACCCACCATACACATCCTTACCCACACAACGCACAACCCAGCACCCATACCGACACAGGCAAACTCACACAGATACCCGCATCCCAACACACACATCGCTGTTCACACACGCCAATGCACCTCCCAACACACACGGCCACACTGCACATACAACGCACACCATTATATACATCAACACACATCCTTTGCTGACAGGTGTCAACACACAAATAGACACTCACCAAAACCACACAGCCACACCAACATATTTGCAGACCCCCAAATGACATCCTAGCGCGCACCCCGATATCCACACACATATGCTGATATTCACATCCCAACCCACCGTCACCCCCACGCACGTCGATACACACGCCCAACGCACACACATCCACTTGCGTACCAATACGTGCATAGCCCAAGACGCCCAACATACACTTAAGCATCGCCAAGCAAGCTCATGGCAGCGCACACGCCCTCAGCAACCTACATCCAACAAGTAAGGCACCTTACAGCCAGCCATCCACGCAGTAACGCCAGCCCAGGACAGCGTGACCGCTCTCGCACCAGCACACCCAACAGACATTCAAATACACAAGCCCCTCAACACGAAGGCACACAGTCACAACGAATGCTCTATTCCCAGCAGCCGTGGGCAATGTGGTCCCGCTCACCCTTCCCCTCCCCACCCGTGACAGCCGACTCAGTCCCCAGCTGAGCCCGGGGCCCTTTCCCAGAAGCGTCGTCATGGGCGCAGGGCGGAGTGAGAGCTCACAGCACTCCGCGTGGCACGGCCAGTGCGAAGGGGCCACTTGGTTCAGCCTTTGGTACCATGAGGCACGACAACAAAGGACTACTCGGCCCCTCCCCTGAAAAGCTTCCCAGAGGAGAATTCTGTCCTCCTAATTTACACCTCAGAGGGAGGAGGATTAGAGACCTCCCCTTCTTTTCTCTTCATCTGCCAGTGGGGGCCTTCCCCCTCTTCTCCTCACAAAAAGGAGCGGAGCGGGGCGGGAGAGAGCCCGCTTGTGGGTGGAGATCTCCGGGCACATTGGCTGGCCAGGGCTGAGCTGCTGCCTGCGTTCTCTGTGCCACCACCCAGACGAGACTGCCTTCCGACACCAGCCTGCAAAGGAGAGCCTGGGGGCCCGTTCTCAAGACCCCCGTGAGCTGTTGAGTATGTGACCTTGAGTAGGGGTGGGCAGGGGTATCGGCAACCGCGGGCTTGGGAGATCACTTCAAGTGTAAGTGTGGAGCTCAGGATGGGTCCCCGTCAGCCCTTGGCAGGGCTGAGCAAGCGTTGGGCAGAGGCAAGGAGGAAAGTCCGAGTTGCCCAGAGGCGTATGTAGCAGAACTGGCCTCTGCCCGCGTGGAGCTGGGATTATGGCTGGTGGGCAGGGTCTCTGCCTTCAGCTGCATTCACCCCGTTCCCAGCACAACCCAACGGTGGGATTAAACGGCAAGGGTTTAGACAGATGTGGGTTTCAATCCCTTCTCCGCCACTTCCTACCTCTCTACCTGGATACAGCCTCCCCGTGCCTCTGTTTACTCATCTGATGACACCGTCTCCACGGCCGGACTGGAGGCTCTGGTGCGGAACCCTCCGCTGTCCGCCCGTACAACCCGGAAAGCAGGGCCCCGTGCTGGTGTGAAAGCTCCCTCCGCTCAGCCCAGGAGCGCAGCTAACTGCTCCCGGCCCCTGGGATGGCCCCAGTCACCATGCATCCGCGGTTTCCTTCTTCACAGTGTCCTTTCAGACCTAAAACAAGTGCACGTTTTCCGCTGGTCACCATGTTTCTGCCAGGGGAGGAGGCAGCAGAGGCGGAGGGGGTGGGAGCCGACAACCAGGCTGCTCGCCTTCGCCCAGGAAGGCAGACCAAGGCCCTGCCACCCTGTGCCACCATCTGTGCAGGTAACCGCTGGTGCCCTGCACTCTTCTAGCTCTCTGCCGGGTGTGCCGTTCCCCAAAGTCACACCATGTTCTCCTCGGGAGCAGGAAATCACACCCTCTCCTCCTGGCGGGTCCCCTCCCTCCAGAGATGTGCCCAGGAAACAGCCCCGGGCAACACAGCGGACATAGGGGACGGTTGACTTCAGGGGCGGCTGCTGTCATTTCCAGGCTAACGTGAAGCTCCACAGCACAGAAAGAGAGGAGAAACATAAATGGACCCGTGGAGAAAATAACTAAGGAGCTAGCTGTCCTACACAGCATGGTCTCATCCCTGAAAGGCCCAGGGGAAGGGGTGGGGCAGACCTGGACAGACCCTTAGCCACCTTGCTCAGGAGGCTGAGACATCTCTTTAGACGTCCTGAACAAGAGGGCAAATCTTCCCACTGCTGGCAGGACCTTGGAGCTGTGACATTTTGGACAGTTTTGTGGCTCAGGCTCCATGACTCCTGCATCCAAATCTCTTTGGGAAAAATTCATCTTTCCCCCACTCCCCACCCAAAGGTGAGCTCTGCTTGACATAAGCCAGGTGCATGTCCCTGGCCATGGTGACTGATTCAGAAATGGGCGTAATAATACAGGAAGATATAACAAAACGCAAGGGGATGGCTGCTGGGGCTCCAGAAGTGCGTGCTCCTTTAATCGATGGTGTGGGGATGTGAGGTCTCAGCCGTGGCAGCCTTTTTGCTACCGTGAGGAGAAGAAATCTTGGGGATACCATTTACGAAATCTGCATCACTTAGAGTCAGACGATTCCCCAGACCTTTCAGTGACTTGACCACTGAATCTTTGTAGGTATAGCTGTGGAGTCATTGTGAACGGGGATTCACTTGTGGCTACAAAATACAAGAGGAAAGCGGGTAGAGAATGGACCACTTGGTAGTGGTCCACATGAAGGAGGGGAGCTGCCTTCCCAAGATAATGTCAGCTCCTGCTTCATAAGGCCCCCAAATCCTCCTCCAGTGATGACAGTGGGACAAATCCAACCGATCCCACTGTTTCACTCGAGACACAGGCAAATGCCAGCCCGACTCTGTGAGACTAACTCATCTAGGCCAGCCCTTTGGTGCTGTGTGGCTTCCAACAACCAATCCCCTGGCCAGGTTTCTCATTTTTTACCCACTTGTTTTTGTATTGTAGAGTACAGAAATAACCCTAATCACAGGCCACATTTATTGGGCACTTTCTCATGCCAGGGACTGTGCTAGGCCTTTTATAGAATGACAAATGCACTATGGGCACTGAGGCACAGAGAGGCTAAGCAGCCCTAGCTGGGCCACACAGCCCCTAAGGGCCAGCACACCAGCCCTTCCCTGTGACCATTGAGAGGTCAGCCTGCAAGAATGGAGGAACAAGCCTTCAGTCGCATTGGGTAAGGGTCCCTGCCCTCCTACCCCAGCAGCCAAACTCTGTCTCCATGGCGTGCAGGCCTCAGACAGAGACAACGAATGGGAAGGTGCCCCATGGGAAAGGAAATAAAAGACGGTCTCACCAGGCCCTCCAGCCCCACAGGGATGATGTGGCCTTGCCACCTGCTCGAGGCTCGGACACAAATATCAACAAGAAATTCATGAAATCCTCAGGCCCTACGAACTCCCTGAGTTCTTGGGCCTTGGGAAGTTTTGGGAAGGGGGGGGGGTCTCGGAGCCTCGTAGACTTCCCCACCCCACTCCGATCACATGGATGAAAAAGTCCAGGCCCAGGGAAGAGGAGCAGGCTGCACGAACAGCCCAGCGGGTGGCTGAGATTCAGCTGGAGACTTGGGGGCAAGGGGGGACAGCTCCACGCTGAAAGTGAGTGTGCCCTACTCCGAGCGGTTCCTTAAACATTAGAAGACGCGTCTGTCTCCGGGTTAGTAGCCACGCTTATCGTGTTTCATTTCACAGAAAATAAAAGGCAACTGAGGCTTGACGTGTCCCCCCATTCTCATAGTGGGTCTGTGCTCATGCCCCACTACCCATGAAAGAAAAACAGCGCTGTCTACAGTGCCCACGATCCGGTTCTCCTGCTACTGAAGAAGGACGTTTGGGCATACGAGTGGGGAGGGCCCCCCCCATGACTCACCTGATCCCCCTGTTCCCCATGACTCACCTGATCCCCCTGTGGGGCAGGTATGGACAGTTCTGAAGTCAGGGGAGTTTGGGTAAAACTCTTTCCGGCAGGGGTCTTACGTGTTCTCACGTGCTCTATGTGCAGGGACCCGTGGGGGGCCGCAACACTGACGCCTGACTCGTGCCCTTCACTCGCCCAGGGCACATCAGAGCCCGTGAGGCAGAGCCAGGAGCCTGCCCCTTATTCCCCGCTCCCCTTTACCATCCTGCCCCTCCCCGGTGCCACCTTCCCTGCTCCGGGCCTCCAGGGGAGGGTGGCGGGCTACCAAACACCACTGCAAAGCTGCCAATCCCCCCTCCCCAGGTCCCCCTCCTGCCACCTTCCCCTCCCCAGGGGGGTAGGGGAGGGGAGGCGGGGGGGCTAACTCAAAAGCGCCAGCTGGACTTCCCCACAGGGTCTCTTCTGCAGCAAGAGAGTGATTCCAACTCCAGTTCACAGCCAGACCCAGGGGCTGAGCCAGGGTGTCTGCTTCCCCCAGAAGTCGCCGGATTGGCCAGATCGTGCGGAAGGACAAAGCGGCCTGCCAAAGGAGTCACTCAGGTGACAGAGAAGCTACCTTTACCTTTCCAGGTCCCTCGGGAGCAAATGGGGGCGCCACGGTGAGTCGGCACTCCTCCAGGCCGTGGGATGGGTCCTCCTGCGCGTGTCTCTCTCACTCCGTTTAAGGACAGGCCTCCCGGGCCCTGGGCCCCTGGGTGGCCAGAAGTATCTCCCCGCATCTTTGCATCCCCAGTACCTGGCACATCATTTGGTTCAGAACCTACTTAATAAGCATCTTGCCTTTGAGTGAATAAATACATTAATGAAAGGACAAATGAGTATTTTATGACCTAAATGAGTCGCAGAGCAGCATGATGTAGTGAACTACCTAGCCCCAGGGAGACAGATTTCAATACGCCCTTAGGACGAGCTTGCTCAGCACCGGGAGAAGTAGACTCAAGATGCAGCACCCTGTAATATACGTCTGCGGCCTCAGGGTTGCCTGCCTGTGACCAGAGAGTCCACTTCTGGGAGTCTCACTGAGAAAATAATTGTGCAGGTGGTCAGAAAGATTTAGGTGCAGGGGGAAAAAAAAAAAAGAAACGGAAGCAAGTCGTATGATGCTCTGCAGTTACGGGACTGGCTAAACCATTCTACAGATGTAGATGTTTTTTCCTTTGCTTCTCTGTATTGCTATCTTTTTCTCAAAGAAGATATTACTTGGGTGAGGGGCACCTGGGTGGCTCAGTCAGTTAGGCGTCCGACTTTTGACTGGCTCAGGTCGTGCTCTCAAGGTTCGTGAGTCTGAGCCCCACATCAGGCTCTGTGCTGACAGTGCAGAGCCTATTTGGGATTCTCTCTCTCTCTCTCTCCCTCTCTCTCTGTCCCTCCTCCGCTCGCACTCACCTGTCTTGTTCTCTCAAAACAAATAAATAAACATTAAAAAGAGAATATATTACTTGTGTGAAGCTTAAAAAAAAAAGCCTAGCTACTACTGTAGAACAGGAGTCTGCAAAGGATAGCCCAGGGACCAAATCCACCTGTCACTTGTTTTTGTAAATAAAGTTTTACTGGAAGAGCACCACACACTTCCACGGACGGCAGAACTGAGTAGTTAAAACAGAGACCACGTGGCTTGCCACACCTATAACAGGTATTATCTGGCCCTGTACAGAAAAAGTCCGCTGATCCTTGTGTAGAATCTCCCATCACAACAAATACATGGCATATATTTAAGTAACAACTATGGCATATAGAATTATGTGCAGTGTAATCCTTTTTTTGCTAAATACATCTCTAGGCCCAGAAAAGGGACTGGAAAAGGATGTGCTAATTATCTCCGAGTGGTGTTGAGCATACATATGTAAAAGTTATTTTTACTTTTATTTATTCATATTTTCTAAATGCCTAAGATGCGTCCAACGATGAAACCGTCATTGGACAACCACAACGGCAACAGAGAAGTCAAGAAGCGTCCCTCTTGGCGGACGCCAGGTGGAAAGGGTTTGAAGGTCACCCATAAGGGATTCTTCAGAAGGGTCAGGCCCCAGATGAGAAGGGACACAGTCCCACCAAGGTGTCTCCCACAGCACCAAGTAGTTTGTCCCGCCGCGGCTTTGAGAGGGATCTCTTCACTTTTTCAGGGCAAATTACTTTAAAAAAAAAAATTAAAACCCCTATTTTAGCAACAAATCCAACAGAATCTATGTAGCAACGAAGAGAAACACGTCTCTGTCTTGTTCATCAGGGAGACGAGCGCCACGTACGTGTGATGTCGAACCAAACATGAGCAAGTTGGAAATACTCCAAAATGCCTCTCAAGATGATTGAAGACAACTGAGGGTGTCCAGAAACCACGGATGACAACCACTGAGTTAAGAGTTTCGGAGCATTACTTTAATGAAGAGAAGAGAGCTTCGGTGGTGGGGTTCTGTTTTTGTCATACATCAAGTGGCCTGGGAGCCGAGGTCAGACAAAAAGACAAAACTGGGGGCCACCGAAATTTCAGTCCAACAAGCTGCCCCCTCCAGAGAAAGAATGAGCTCCTCTGTGGAACGTTCTGGGCCCAAGGCACAGAGGGAAACATATGAAAGGTTCCCAAAGGTGTACCGTGCCTCCCAGGAAAAGCGGAAAACTGACCCCAGCCTTTGGAAGCAAGCGACCCGGTGTCGAAAGCCCGGCCCACCCGCCACTCACTTCCTCCTGCCAGCACCTGGCCAGGCACCCCAGAGAAGGCCTGGCCGGACCCCCACATGGTGCAGGGGCAGCCCAGCCAAGGAGTCAGCTTGTGCTGTGCCTCACACGTCTCTCATACACATGCCACATGTCATCCCAAACCCCAAGGCTCACCCCCAAGGCAACAAGGAGACGGGGCCCACCAGAAGCCAGGCCCTGGACAGCTTTCCCTTGGTGGGAGAAAGAACCGAATGCGAGCGCACGAATCCCACCGGGACTGTGTTCCTGGCGTTCGGCACGGCAGCCTTTGTGCCTCGGCCCGCCCATCAGGTGGCCGGAGGGAGTGTTCAGACGCGCATTGTTCTGAGGCTCTGCAGCCTGTTTTGAAGATGTGGGTCAGGGAAAGGGTGGTGGCCAATCTCTGTGCTGAGCTTGGCCCTATTTGTCACAAGCCAAGCCTCCGAGTTCTCGGGCCGGTCTCCCCAGTACCGTATGGAGGCAGCACGCTCCTTTCTCGCATGATGTTGACAAGCCCTGTTATTACAGGGCTGGATCAGTAACTAACCAGAACAGCCTTGGCTGCCTCCACACCTCGTACCCACGACATACCAGGACTTAGGTGAAACAGTAAGCAGAACACGATACAAAATAAATAAATGGAAACGCAACCCCAGGAAATCGAGTGCACTCCCGACAAAGAACAGTTAAACCAGACCTGGCTCGGACTTAGGTGGAGAGGCCCGGCAGAGCGAAGAGCCACGAGCCACGAGCCAGCCAAAGAGGGACCTATGTTAGCTACCTACGTACGTGGCTTCCAGAGGATCCCCGCCCCCCACGCCCTGTTCAGGTACCTCCAGGCTCAGGTTCTGCCCGAGGGAAAAAAAAAAAAAAAAAAAAGCCCCAAAGCTCTGCCCAAGTCCTGCTCCCCCGAGCTCTTTTGGGAGGGTCCACGGCTTTCTGAGAAGGGCTTTCCAGATGGCGCCCGGAGGCAGCGTTGCCAAACTCCACAGCTTAAGTAAATGTTGCCGCAGTCCCGTCCTGCCAGGAAGAGGCAAGGGGGACCCGCGGCTCCTTTCAAGCTGCTGCGAGGCTCATTTCCTGGGGAGAACAGAGAGCCCCCAACCACCTGCCCCGCACCCTGCTGGTGAGCCCCCTTTCCTCTCTGCACCCCCTCCTCCTTCCTCAGTGGGTCAGCCCAGTGTGCACGAGTGGAGGGAGGAGCCTTCCAGATGCCGACAGAGGACAGGAGGGCAAAGGGAGGTGAGGCACGCAGAAAGGCAGCAAGCAGGCCCGAGGGGCACAGATGGCAAAGGTCCTAGCCCAGTCATCACGAATTTGGGCTATCTGCACAAATCCAATCTCCTGATCTCTGCAGGCGTTTCTCCACCCCTACCATCAATGCTCCCAAACAGCTCGGCAGTTAAAGGAGCTAACTGCTCCCTCCTCCTCTGACCTCACAGGCTCAGAATGCTGCAAAGGGCTCCCCAGGATTCCCTCTGCTCTCCACCTTAAGAGCCCCCATCACCCTGGTGGGGGACTTCTTGAAGCTTGCTCTTGACTCCACCCTCCTGAGACACCAGGGCCACCTTCTGGAATCTTCTCTCCATGAAGGGCGGACCTGGGAAGCGGCCGAGGGGTAGGGCAAGGAGCCTTTCATGCCTTACCCTCTCAGAAGTGTGCTTCTTATAAGTGGGCTTCAGGCCACAGAAGGGAGTCAAAGCATGAGGGACCTACGGGGGAAGGGGTTTGGGTGAACAGGAGGTCCTCGAGCTTCCCCCAAACAGACATCACGGGCATACGTTCCCAGGTGCCTAAAGGCACAGCGAGAGAGTGGGGAAAGGTGGCTCCTAGAATCTCATGATACCTGACTGCCTTTGGCCACACGTGACCGTCTAAAGCAAACTGCTAGTTCCAGCCCCAACACACTCAAGGCGGTGGCCAGAACCCAAGCCCGGAACCTTCCATTCCAATTAATGGGGATCACGCAGCTAATGCTTCATGCTCTGTTTTGAACACTGCTTAATTCTTTGCCTCATTGTAACCTGTCCTTAGCTAATCTGTGTTTTTCTCATTACCATTAAATTTAGATGTACATACACGTGTCCGTTCCTCGAGTTAACACGCACACAGAAGGGGCGCGCCGTGAGCATTTCAGCATCTCTGGACAGGAACACAGCACCCCTCCTAGAGCACTCGAGGGGACGCTGGCAGCATGGTGCCCGTCTTGAGGGTGGGCAAGGTGAGGCAGTGGGCCAAAGAGGGCAGGCCTTGAGTGACCCTGCGGCCAGCGATCGAATCCCTCCCCCACAAAACGGTGTCCGTCCTGAGAATCTACAGGAACGTCCAGGAGGCTTTGCTTCTGGGGTTTTATGTCACACATCTTTTATATCACACTCCCAACTGGAAGACTTTTAGAGCCAGTACAATTTCTCTCTTTCTGAAATGCTAAGTGACAGCGCCATCGGGCAGCCCCGTGGAAGTGGGATTTAGAGCTACAAACAAGGGGTGAGACAGACAGGAAAAGCCCCAGAGTGGTACTGAGTGTTCCCAAATAATTGCTTCTGGACATAAGATAATCAAAGTGCACGCAGCGAATGGGAAGTTTATAAAAAGGAGCTGCTGGTAGGCGTCCGGCTCCTAGATCAGGAGGAAAATGATCTGATCGGCACCTGGGGTCTACTTTATCACCGCTCCAGCACGCGGTCCCCAGACCCAGCAGAAAGGTGCCAGACCAGAGGGAGGCCACCTGGCCCTCCGACCTTCACCCCCACCGACACCTGACTCGTGAGTGAGCCCAAGTCTGGCCAGCGCGTTAGGCAGGGTGGGGGGGCATCACCCTGGTGGGGTAGGGCCCCTGGCGCCTGCCCGAGGACAGCTTCAGCACATGCAGCCGGGCCTCCGTAAATCTCCACAAACACGGTGGCTGCCTGTACATGCTTCCACGTCGGGGATGGAAGGACTGCATATGGCTCTCGGTTTTAACAGCTGAGCTTTAAAAAAGTGCAGCTTTTCATCTCACTGAACCAGCTCCCAAACTGGGGGGGGGGGGGGGGGGGGGAGAAGGGGGGGGGCGGTGGTGGGGGAAGGGAAGCTGCAAAGGGGCAGGGGGAGCCTTGCACACCAAAGTTGATTCTACAAGGAATTTCAGAGTATTATTTGCTCCAAAGGTCCCTCTGGAAAATGACAGAATGTTCCCTGTTTGTCATCTTCAAGTTTGCGAATTTCAACAAAGTAATTTCATCTTTTAAAAAGGATGTGCTTTTCTTTTTTTTTCCTTTTTCTGTTTTTAGTAATAATAATAATAATAATAAAACCGAGGGAGCCTATCTATGAGGAACCACTCACAGGCCTCGGATCGGGTTAACAATTTTTAAGTAAATTTGTAAATGGGATTATTGTTTTCCAAAGTTCGGCTCAGCACAGAGATTAGTTGCCACGATGCCCCGCGGGGCGTCCCGGGTCCTTTGAATTCCCTGCCTGGAGGCTGAAGGTGTTGGGAGAGGAACTGGAGGAAGAAGGCTGATAGGGCAGTTTTCCTGGAACTGCCTGGAAACTTTTACTTTCTGTTTCCTCTGCTGATAATGAGTGTCTTCGGCTCTGCAGCCAGCTTCCCTCTTCCCCCTCCCAGCCCCCTGTTGCTGTACGCCATCCCCGAGCTCCAGTATAAAGTTTGGCTTTTGCAGCAGGAAGCAGCTGGGCCAAGCAACCAGCGAATGATAATGACCTCAGAAATCTGCTGTTCGCTCGGCAACAATAGGGTGCTCAGTCTACTGGAAAATTGTGTTCATCAGCTAACTCTGCTCAGTTACTAATTGACATTGCCAAATATTTTAAGAACAATTGGAATGCACAAGCAAAAAAAAAAAAAAAAAAAATGAAGATCTTAATCCTCAGACTTAAATTTTTTTTTTCTCTTTTTCTTTTTTATTCCCCCCCCCCCGGCCCCTTCTTTGGGGTGCCTCGACTTGTTTGTGTGCAGCAGGCAGTGGTTATCACGGATGGGGGCAGGAAGGAGGAGCCACATCAGAAAAAGAGGTGGAAAAGAAAGAAAATCTATCATATCACTAAATGCAAGGGAGCCCCGGATAAAGGCCTTTGAGGCTGTGGTCAATGGGCCTACACAGGATGGAGACCCAGCATTTCAGGAATGCGGCTCAGGCAACAAAAGAGGACCCCACAAGGCTTCCAGCCCAGCTGATCAAATAATCCCTGACCATCTCAAAATATTATACCAGAAGTAGTAGGGGTTAACGATATTTTCATCCTTGCGTCTCTCCCTGGCTTTCCATTGATCACGTAAGTTAGCCGACTTTATTTAATGAACAGAGGGTCAACGCATTCAATTACCCCTTTCCCACCATCAACACTGCAATTAGCCCCTCTCCAAAATTATGGGGAATGCAGAAGGTAACTGCCCTGTTGGATATAATGAACAGTATCGTTTCTTAGTACATTAAGTTTTAATTATTCTGAGCGTGATTTCCAAGGCAAAATCCAAAGAAACAGAACTTTGGTCGTCTTCCGGCTCAGAGCAGAGCTCCAGTCTGAGCACAGTCTTAGACGAGGTTTTGGGGAGAGATGCAGAGATTAATGCCATCGGAGCGATTGCACGCGAGCCAAAAAATGAGGGAGCGTCAAAACAGCCGCCCCGCTTTCTAAATGTCATAAAAGAGTAAAATTTATAAGCTGCTGCTTTCCAAATAGTTTCTTTTTGCGTGGTACACGGAGGCAGAAATGACATCTACGATGGTGTGAAATTATTGGTAAGTCAAATCAACAACGACAACAACAACAAAAATAAAACAAAGGGGAAAGATGGGGAAGTGATCCATGTGACTAGCTTTGTCCATTTTCTGTTAGAAAATATGACCTCTCAATTTGTCAAAGGTCCTAGTTTTCGCGGTTGATCCTCAGCTTGGTTCTCAGCAGTTTGGAGAGCCCAAGAACAAACACATTTTCTGGTTCACTGGAATCATTTTCACATGTTCACTGAATCAAACATTCTTTTGCTCACATAACAAACAGCTGCATCCCACATTAGCCTAGCCAGTGACAGTCGCCCATCTCGGCAATAACTGTTTGATTGCAAACTTGACCCCTTCTTCGTCTCGGTCTGGGCAAGACATTTTTAAACAGCCACTCCGTTCCCAATCCTCCTTTGCAAAGAATTACATCAGATAACAAAGGACGTCCCTGCCACTCATTGTAAGCCTTCTTCTGGAGATCTGTTCTAAGAGGCTCTCTGTAAAAAGGTTTTTTATGATGAATTCAGAACTACTATCATGTTAAGAGCAGCGATTTATAAAGAAGAATTCACTGGTTAAGATCTGAAAAAATAGTTTCTCAGGCCCTACTGACCCAGTTTTCAACAAAACAAGAATCAAGTGATGCAAATTGAGTTTTGCGACATTGTTATGCAGTCTGAGAAATTTGTAAAACCGTGTTTTGTGGTTATTGCTTAATAGAAGCCTTAATAAGTACTTCTTTCTTTACTTAAGAGCTTAAAGATTTTCTTTCCCCTTCACCTTGCAGGTTTCTCTCTAACAGGTAATAATAAAATGCCTATTGTGTAAAGATTTTTATTTAAATGCTTATTTTAATCGCACTTTACACAAGTCCTACTTGTTAGAAATCAGAGGCAAGACTAACCAGATCGGGTTAAGGGTCCTAATCCCAGCAAAACCTGAATGCCCTAAGGCGTGCGGCTGATTTGGGCTGCGTATTGGTATGCCATCAATTTTCCCACTTAGTCAGAAAATTATGAAAGGGTCTAATTTGAATATGAAGAAAACAAAGAAGTCAACCAGAAATGAAAGAATCGGTATTCACAATTGTAAAATACTTCAATGAGGGAAATAAAAGCTAGAAGATAACCACAACTCAAGAATAATTCTCCTTTGAGTTGTAAGCCCGGTTGGTTCTTTTAAGCAAAATGGGTTTTTTCAACAGAGTATTTACAGATATGGAAACTACAGAGATAGAATAGCATGAGGCTATCACTTGGCCAGAAGGTGGGAAAAACATGGTAAACACGTCATTAATAAAGCCGAACATTTGGTGCCGGAATATTCTGCCGAGACCTCTTCATTTTAGCAGGTCTGGGAGAGGGATGGAAATCTGTCAATGTTAACTCCACGTCACTCCAAAAACTTAGGGGAGCCAGTCTGCCCTCTGCCTTCTGCCCCCTTCAAGGCCCCCGATCCAAAGACAGTGAGATGACACTCCCCAGAACAGGGGACCTCTTCGCAGGAGGGCGGAAATCGTCCCTCCTGACACTGGGCCGCCTGGCACTTTGCCGCCTCTGCACGGGAGATCCGTTTTTATGGAGTCCCCGCTGTCAGGCAGCGAAACCTGAACACCCTTCCCTTGTATCTCGAACGTTCCGCGCAGCGGTCACTCCTTGTAGCGTGGCCTCACCCCTCCGTGGTGGCTCACGTTCCTGGTCGGACTCTTCCAGAGTGCCTCACCAGAAATAAATCGCAAATGAGTCCAGGACTCCAGGAGTAGACAGTGTGTTTCATGGGTATTTAAGCAACAGCATTAAGTGCTATCGGAATCTCTGGAATGTGCAGTTCAGATTTATGTGTGTTAACAATTCTTTACCGGTTTGTAATAAGCCAGCAGACTCGCACTTTATTTTAATACTAATTTTGTCCTAGAAGAAGGGTATACCAAAGCATGACAGTAACAGACAAAAACTAAACCGGCATCTACTTAATAACTATAGCAGGGCACGGCTTCCGAAACGGAACTATTTACCAAAACCCAGGAGGGAAAAAAGCGAAAGGGAGGGGCAGAAACTTTACCAAAATGACCCTCAACAGTGTGCCGCCACGCCTTGAACAGTGAGCAATGCAGTGCCTTGAGGTGCCTCAAACTGTCTTTCATTTTCTAGACTTAATGGCTGATTGCAGAAATCAATGTTGCCATTAGTAACAGGGTATTTGTTATGGCATGATTTCCTCTGTTGTTAGGCTGCAGAATGATTACAGTATTAGCGAGATGCTTTCTTTATAAAGGGCTAGAGATATAACTTTCAATTTACCATCCATTAGAAAGGGACTTTGAAAATACGGATGGAGGCAACAAGCTTACCTGCTGTTAGGTAGCGATTTTAATTTAGCTATCTTAGGCTAGTGCGGGTTTTTTTTGTTGTTGTTGTTTTTGGTTGGTTTTTTTTTTCCCCCCAGCGCGGGCCAGGAAGCTTCAGCGTTTCACAGACATTTTGATGACA
The DNA here is from genome assembly GCF_018350155.1 of Leopardus geoffroyi. Classification (NCBI taxonomy): domain Eukaryota; kingdom Metazoa; phylum Chordata; class Mammalia; order Carnivora; family Felidae; genus Leopardus; species Leopardus geoffroyi. The sequence continues at coordinate 22,333,039 of NC_059335.1, forward strand.
GATTTTCTGCTTTGCTATTTTAGACCCCAAAGCTGTATCGCCCGTGTAACAGTACAATTTAAGACACGCAGTCATGCATCTGTGTTTCAAACCTCTGTGCTTTTCTAAACCATCAGACGAGAGTGATGTGTTTCGTCAGGTTACAGGGGCCCGACAGGTGAGCCACGCTGTAATTTCGGAAGGGGACAGGAGGCAGGTTTGGCCTGGGGAGGGAAGGAGGGGTGCCCAAATGAGACAACTGTGGGAATATCCTCGGGGGGGGGGGGAAGATGGTGAGTGTCTGAGCTCACACCTTCACACGCGTGGATGAAGCCAAAACGCCAGCTCCCAGGTTCCAGAGACGAGGTGATGGCGGATGAGGGCCGGGGCGTAAAATGGGGCCGGGCAGGGAACTGTCGGGGGAGGGGAGGACAGGCTATGCCTGTCGGCAAACATGCCAACTGACCGTCTCTACCACCCAGTGGGATCAACTTTCTTTCCCGGCAGCCAGTGTTCAAGGGAAGGCCAAAGACTCGAAGAACTAGCCTTCCCTGGAGGCGGGGCAGAAAGGCACGGTCCACCTAACGCCATCAGGTCAGAGTGATGAGCTCAGGACTGACCTGGAAGAGAAGCCAGGGCCCGTCCCCCAGAGGCCGGCGCGGAGCCAGGCCCCCTGGACGGGGAGGGCCCTCGTCCCAGCTGCTGGTCCCCCATGTTCCCTGGCGGCCTACCTGAGGAGGACGGCGAGGAGGGGTGCGGGCTGTCCTCCTGGGCACTCCCGGTCTGGGAGAGCCCCCCGCCGGCCCCACTCTCCTCGGTGACGTTGGAGGAGCCCGGCGTGGTAGAGCGGCTCACCGACTGGGACTCCTGGTCACTGCCCGAGCCGCGCCGCTCGTCCAGGCCCACGTGCAGCCCGTCCTCGTCACCCTTGCGGTCCCGCTTGTGGACGCGGGAGTGCACGACCACCTGGTGGTAGGTGCGGAACACCCGGCCGCAGTCGGGGCACTCGGTGGGCTTCTCCTTCATGCTCCCGGGACCCTGCAGGTTATAGTCGAGCGCCGGGTTCAGCCCGTGTGACAAAAAATCCCGACTGCCTTCTAAAGGGTCGAGCTTATTTGGCAGGTCCCTCTGATTGCCCACTTTAGTGCTGTGAACCAAATCAGCAGGCATTTTCTGCTTGGAGCCATCTGCTCCCACTAACACGTACTCCCGCTTCTCCTTATCAAACATAACTCCGGCGCTTGCCAAAGTGTCTTCGTGGTTGCGCTGTAGCTGATGCTCTTTAGACAAGAAGCCGTGTTCCATGGCCATGCCCCTGGCCATGAGCTGCCAAGCCTGGTAGCTGTTCACGGGGTCCATCTCGGCAGCCTTGGCAGCCGCCTGCAACCGCTCGATGCAGCTGGATTTCAGCGGCGGCACGAGGTTGAGGCATCCCAGGAGGGAGTGCTTGTCGCCCTCGGGGACCCCGTGGGCCACGCTGGAGATGGGGGACAGCAGCTTCCCCAGGACCTCCCTCTCCTTCACGGGCAGCTCCCCTTTGCCGTAGAGCTGGCTGGGCTCGCTCAGGCTGGCTTTGTCCGGGGCCACGAAGCCGCCCTGCAGACAGGAGAGGTACCGGGAGTACAGGTTGGCGTGGGCCTCCTGGGACATGCCGCCCATGGGCACGGGCACCTCGGGGTCACTGGGGGACTTGTTCTTCACCGACAGCTTGTTGAGGTGGACCTTCATGTGGTTCTTAAGGAACCAGGGCTCCTTGAAGCGCCGGCCGCAGATCTGGCAGCAGTGCTCGAAGGAGTCCTTGTGTTTCCGCATGTGGCCCTTCAGGAACCACGCCTGGCTGAACACCTGCCCGCACACCTCGCAGCGGAACTCGTTGGCCGACTGCTCGCCACCGCCGTTGGGGCCCTGGCCCTGGGCCGACTCGGCGGTGATGTGGGCCTTCTCCACGTGGCTGATGAGCTCCTCCTCCTGCGAGGCCGCGAAGTCGCACAGCGTGCACTTGTAGGGCTTGTGCAGGATGCGGATGTGGCGGTCCAGCTCCTCGCGCTTCTTGAACTTGCCCTTGCAGAAGGTGCAGCGGAAGCCGGCGGCCGGGACCACCGCGTCCTCCTGCACGCTGGCGGGCTTGGGCGAGGGCACCGGGTGGGCCACGTCGGGCACGCTGTGGTTGGCGGGCAGGGCCAGGTTGCAGGGGGCCGGCGGGGCCTGCTGGGCGTGCGGCAGGGGCTTCAGGTCGGGCCGCGGCTGCAGCAGGCTGCTCTTCATCTGCTTGTCCCGCAGGATGGCCCTCTCCTCCAGCTCGTGCAGCAGGCGGTTCTCCTCGCGCACCCGCCCGCGCCCCTTACCCAGGTTGCCCAGCTTGTGGGTCCGCAGGTGAATCTTGAGGTTGCCCTTCTGCGCCGCCCGGTGGTCGCAGTAGGGGCACTTGAAGGGCTTCTCGCCGGTGTGAGTGCGCATGTGCAGGGAGAGGATGCTGTTGAAGCGGAAACGCTTGCCGCACAGGGGACACGGGTACTTGCGGTTTTTGCGGGCGTCGTCCTCGATGTCGCTCATCTGGGACATGATGCCCAGGTTCTGCCCGTTGAGGAACTGCTGCAGGTCCACCCGCCCGTTGAGGCTGGTGTCGACGTCCCGGCCCAGCTGGCTGGCCAGGAGCGCCATCTGGCTGCCCATGGGCTGGCCGGTCATGGGCACGTGGGCCTTCTCGTCGAGGGGCGCGGGGGCCTTCTCCTCCGGGTTGGGCCGCGGATGCAGCTCGGGGAAGGCATGGCTGAGCTGGGAGGTGATCTGGTGCAACTTCTGACTCATGGCATACTGGCCGTTGAGGACAGGGCCGCTCAGGTGGGGCTCAGCTTCCGGTGCCGCCGAGGACACTCCAAGGCACAGACTGGCTTCTTCCATCCCTGAAAATAAAGAGAGAGTTGAGGTCTGTGCCAGGCACCGTGGCGCAGCGAATCAACAGCATCAGCTGGCGAGGAATTTGCAATTCATGCCTTACCTACACATAATAGTGCTAAGGAATTAGAGTCAAAAACAATAATAAAAAGATGAATTATTAAATGCCAATTACGCAACATGGCATTGCTCCTCCAATTTGTTTTGGCGATAGATCGTCTTCCTTGTATTTTCTATTTACCGACCGCAATTATTCATTCGCATTTAAATTATTAATGTTTTACCACTTCCAACACCTAATAACAAATCACGGGTCTACATGTTAAACTTTCCCTCCTGTGCCTCTTGTGGCACCTGCACCTGTTGGTTCTGTTCAAAGTTTGCCTTGGAGCAGGATGGCTTTCACCGCAAGACCACATAGACTCCCTTGGAACTTTTGTTTCCGGTTACTATATTCAATAACATTCGCCAGTCTGTGATGAAAGAGATTATTTTATGATTTGCCACCCCCCACCACCAAAAAAAAAAAAAAAAAAACCAACAGAAAAACCCAATGGCATGATATTTACTGGTACATAATAAAACAAGATAATGTTTTGGGAAAAAATAAAGTAAAGGACAGGCTTTAGAACAATAAAAGGGATTTTGCTTTAGTCAACAAAAAGTGCAGTAATATCTCATTAAGCTGATTAGTATGCTGCTTAGAAACAGTACTAGGTGCTGTAACACATGATTATAATCATAAAAATCCTTCAGTGTTTGCAAGGAAGCATTAACGAGGTATATTAAATTTTAAGGAGACTGCGAGTAGCGGCTTTGCAAACCTCAGAGATTAAGATTTAACCCTTATGTTACGAAACACTGTTATTTTGTCATTTGGTAACTGTGCCCATCAGAAGAAGTATAAATTATCTGGTGACCGAATCGGAGTGGATCGTCCAGACTGTTCATTTTTGGATAGGGGTGAAGACTTACACCATTTACTGGGCTCTCTCTGTCCTTCCACTGGCATGATATCCCAGGCAGGGACTGTGATTGGGTTTAAAGAGATCCTTTATAGAACTAGATAAAAACCAATTAAAATCCAGGGATGATACCATAGGAAGTCTCAACCAAGTCTGAGTGTTTTTAATAACTTTCCCAGTATACAGTAATGAGTACAAATTGTACCTGCAGTATGTGTTCTGCAGAAAATTAGAACTCAAAGCTGTTTGTTAAACACTAACACTCAAAGCTGGTCTCCATAATTGCCTTTAACGCTCCTCTCTGCCCCCTTCCCAGACTGTGCAGAACCGCTAAGGCCACTCTGCTTGGGGCTGGGGTAGAAGGAACGGCTCCCTCCACATCACAGCAGGTGAGGAGCTCAGCTTTGAAAGGCAGTGAACCTACGCCTGGGTCCTTCTATTTCCAGATCTGCCTTCCACCTGAAGGAGTCCAAATTCGCTTCCTGCCATTGGAACAGTTTTTGCACATCTCTCCTCTTTGTATCCCAATGTTTACATGTGTTGGCCAGCCAGGTGGTCCAGGGGCAGCGCTTAACCCCAGCCAGGATGGATTCCTGGGCCAAGCAATTCCCTAGGGGGACTGGTGGGGACAGAGTTCAACTGTGGAGGAAGCGCATTCAGCCCTGGGGCAGGGGGGGGGTGGTCTGCTGCCTCCTGGGCCTCCCGCCAGGCAGACTATGCGTGGCGTGGAGGGTCTCCAACGGGAGACCTGGCTTCCTTGGCAGGAGGACAGGGGCTGTGAGTCCATCTTGCAAGGGAAGGGAAGAAAAGACATGAATGTTTATTTGCAGGAGGGAGAAACACAGCAGCCATGGTACAGGGCTGACTGTGTCCATGACATGAACACCTGCACACATTTACACACACATACAGGAACCTGATCACTTGTAGGAAAAGAAGGCTACCAACTCGCCATCTTTCCTTTTTGCCTCTGGTGGGCTGTCTACACTCAAATTAAAAAACCAACCAACAAATAAAAAAGTCCATTTTGGAGATGGGTCAGAAAGGACTAATATCTCCTGGAGAGCTTTGCTTTCATTCACCAACCCTGCCGAGTTCCCACTGTACCCCAGTCCCTGTCCTTGGCACGTAAGACGCCCTAGTAAACAAGAATGGCCAACCCCAGTGCTCATGGCAACCACTGACCAGCGGGGAGGAGTAGGTCTAGTGTGCAGAAGTTGCTAGAGCAGGACTGGTGTCTGGAAGATCCCAGCCCCCAGGGCCCTGTCTGAAGCCCCTTCTCTACCTTCAAGTTCCATCCAGCTGTGCTGGCTCCTCTCCTAAGCAAACACAGATCATGACCCTGAGGCCACTTGGGAGTGCTCAGAATTCCACCCAACAGCTCTGGGGAAGTTTGGAAAGTCCAAAGCCAACATGGCTGGCCCACTTCCAAAGCTGCCCAGTTGGCCTTCTCAGAAGACATGAATCCAGAAAGACAGGCTATTTTCAGGTTGCTGCTGATGAGCTGACGCCAATTCAGCAGGAGGGAGGGGAGGCTGAATGTGCAATACAGCGAGACTGCAAATCAGGTTGGGTGAGGGGCAGCAGGTTGAAGACCATCCCCCACCCTCATTCACGCTGGGTAAGTAAGAGCTCAATTTGTCAAATAATGAATATAGGGAGTTTTCAACTTAGGTTTGGATATGGAATGCTTTAATTATGTTAAAGAACTTTTTTTTTCAGTCAACAAATCATTTTTAAGGAATTGGACTTCAGGTGCCTTTGCTGAAGCCTCAGCTGGCGGGGGGCCGGGGGGGGGGGGGCGGTGGGAACAACGGTCTAGAATGTGCAAAGGTACTGTTGGCAGGTCTGAACTCACATAGCCCCTTCTCACAAAGACTCCCAGGCCCCTCTTGTCATAGGCGCTCGTCTTCAGCCTCTCTCTACCCATCACCTTATTTCCTTCTTTACAGCACTTACCACTAGGGCAACATTTTGTTGTTGACCCTTTTATAAGTGTGCTTCTTTTCCATGAGGGCATGATCATGTCTGCCTTGCTCACATGAAGCCTCAAGGCCCAGGTCGCAGCTGAACATTGTATGTTCATCATTTTCTGACTCAAGTGGATGAATGAATGAAGAGACCCTATGAACATAGCCCATAAAGGAAGGCCAGCCCTGTAGAACCACTCTCCTCCCAGCCTTGTGTGACCCCAACTCAGCTTACACAAGTCGACCAACATCTATCTACTATCAGACTTTGTCAGAGTTGGAAGGGTCTCTGGCTAACCCAGAACCTGGGGGTCCAGAAGCCGCCAAGGGAGAGCCACCCCTACCACTAGATCTTTCATTATATATGCCCATGGTGACCATCCCAGGCCTGGGCCACCACTGAGCAGCTAACCCCCTTCAGAACTGGACTACCCATCATGGGACCCATGGGAGAACTCAGAATTTGAGGAGAGCTTGCCAGAACCCAAGGAGACACTCTGAGGATTACAGCTCGCGCACAGGCCCTCGAATGAGCCCAGGCAAAGCATGCGCAGAGCCCCACTGTGAGGAAGGACCTTGCCAGACAATTATCCCAGAATGTTCAGTGAGACCCAGCACCCCATGATTCTGTGAGCAGGTGTAGGCACTGCGATGGGTCAGTCGTAAACCCATGCCAGCCGCCAGACTCAGAGCAAGAAAGGGGAGCGTGAGTTCTTGGAAAGAGCACGGGGTAATTGGTGTGCTGTCCCTGGGCCAAAGCAGCCGAGGCAGGATGAGCTGGCCTCAGGCCCGGCCTGGGACGCACAAAACCTGGGTCGGCCCCAATTTCTCCAGCCTTGACACTTCACCCTTCCAGAATTCATTTACCCCTTATGTCAGTCATTCAGTCAATACTTGCCAGGGGCCTTCTAGTACCTGCCCTCAAGGGTCTCTGGGACCCAGGGGGTCAGCATCGGCAAGGCTACCAATTGATGGGAAGCAATGAAAATGCCCCAGAGAGACTATACTGAAGGTTTAAGGAAAGGAGTAACCACTGCCACTTTGGCATATAGGGGTGTGTGTGCGCGTGCATGTGTGGATACATGTGTGTGCACGAGTAAGTCTACGTTGGGGGAGAGGCAGGGATTCCCTAGTAGTATCACTCTAGAAACTTATACAGATGCATATCTTGGGAAACTCAGGGATCATTTATCCTACTGTTAAGGGATTGGATCCTACTACAGCCCTAAGAGCTCACAGGGCCCAGGGAGGTGAGGTTGCCTGCAGGGTCTCACCATTCAGGTGGAAGGAGGCAGTCATTACTCCTTTTCCCCAGCCCTCAGGGAGCAAGCATAGGGAGAGTGCCTTCCCTTTGGAACCGCACTGCTCCCTCACAGGCCCTGCAGTGAATGGCTGTCAGTGTCCCTGGCAGGGCCTCCTGCCACAGGATACTCCCTCTGTCCTGATAACTCGGGCACATGAACATCCACACACAGCACTGCCCCTGCATGGTCACAAATTCCAGGGAGTGTTTTATCCCATGTGCCCAACCCATCCTTCTCACCCTGGCCCCAGCTCTGGACTCATTATCCCACAATCCAGCAGCTGAGGAGCCCTCTGAAGAAGCCAGTAGCCAGTGCAGGGTTGGCCACGATCCTGGGCTTAAGGCAAGTGGGGAGCTGGGACCTTCTAAGGAACCTACACAGTAACTTGCCTGACCCTCCCACCGAGGTGGGAAAACACTCAGCACAATTAAAAACAAGTAAACAAACTACTGAACACTGAGAATAGCTTGCCCCTGGCCTTCAGCTCAGGGCCCAGCCCAAGGCATATCAGGAAGAAGATCAATAAACCCTAGTTGACTGATGGAAGGAACCAATGCATATGTAATTTACCTAACTGTGGAAAGGCAGTCAAGGCTGGACAGTTAGAGGCCACTGTAAACTGCTGAATCTGGTACGCCACCCCTCCAACATGGAAACACTCCAACATTCCACTGAGTCCTGATCTTTCCCGATCCCCAGGGTCATGGTGGGGCACCGCTGGTCCTCAAGACAACGGTCAATATTGACGAAGACGCAGGCATGCACGTGAGCCCCAGCCACCATGGCATTCCTCACCACAGTGTGGAAATGTCTGGGCCTCACATCTGAGCACAGACAAGGCCCCAGTTGAAAGCTTCTGAAGGCTAGAGGTTTTCTTCTTGAGCTGTGCAATTTTATATTTCATACAAGGGTATTCGCAGCACAGGAAACCTGCCATTGGGTGCACAGATTATCAAAATAATTCTGTCTCATCATTCCCATCATTGCAGGTACAGTGAGCCATTCAGCTGCCTTTGATGGTGCTAATGGTTATTTTGATTTTGTATTTCTGCCTTCAAAACTATTTCCTGTGATATCAATGACAAAAGTTTTCACTTAACTCTTCCAATAGAGAACCTAATTGTATCTTTCACTCAAAATGAAATTTAAAACTATCAGGACACCAGAAATGCCAGCTGCTACGAGTCTAAATAAATTTTACACAAAAACACAGTTTCATTTTGCTAGCACAGAAAAAAGAAAGTAATCTTATGAATAGTCCAAAAAATATAGATCTTGCCAGTAAGTTGCATGAACGAGTTTTATCCTTATACCATGAAAAAGAATAGTTGGGAAATGAAATGACTTTCAAAATAACCATTTCAACTGGGTTTTTAAAAATCAAATATTGTTGTCTAGCCAAGCACAACTAAATATTCCCTTTTTTATCAATGTGGGTAAAAGTGCTGTCTCGGAAAACGTACAGGAGTCCTACCGCTCCCAACTGCTGGGCAGGGGAGGGATGTGGGTTCCCAGCAAGGGCCCCAAACACCACTGTGGGCCTCACAGCCTGCAGTTCTGGTATTAGGTGGACCCCCTTCCTGGGGGGGCTCAGATGACCTTCTGCCCCTTCCCCAACAACCCACCTTGCTTTCTTACACCTAGGGTAAGCAGTAATTAAGACGACTTCACCTAGAATGCAATGACTTCTTATTAAATACTATTTTCCAATTGTTGTAGCTCAAACTGCTTAACCAAGGTTGTTATAAGCATAATACACTCCTGTTCTGAAAATACAGAACACCAGACTACTGAACCTTTTCAGGGTCATTAAACAGCTGTAAACATTATTACAAAAATAAACCAGAGATTTCATGCTTACATTTTGGCCTAGAGCTTGCTATGCTGAGCAAGTACATTTTTTCATCTCTTACAATCAACGCTGGTGACATTTGGGCATCCAAACAAATTACATCACAAACATTACTGAGGTGGGCAGGATACTGAGTGGTTTATTTGCCAGATGATTAATAGATAAACAGGAGGGCAGTTCGGGTGACCTGTTCCATTCTGACTGATGTGTAGACAATGCTATGAGACAGGGCCAGAAATAGTTAAATCCTTATTTAATTTATTAATGAAAATACGATATGCAAATAGAGCTGTGGAGTATGGTGACTGTGTGACCAGGAGAGTCAAGCTGGAGAGTATGGTTGAACGCCACAACCTCCCCTTGTGGATGGAACATTGGCCAAAGTCAGGGCCCTCATGGCATTGGATGGTGAGCAGGACCCCACTGGACCAGCTTTGCACACAGCCCCATGGAGCTCCAGCCAGTTTCGTACTGGGGGATGGCGGTTGGAGGACTTAGAAGAAGAAACTGGAATAAAAAGTATCCTCTTTTTGAAGACTTTGGATGATTTCAAAATTCTCAAGGGAAAAAGCATCTTGGCTTTTGGAGTCTGGGTTGAAACTGTAGCCCAGAATTGAAGATAGGTCATGAGCATGTCAGACGGGAAAGGAAAACACCCACAAAGTGTGCTCCTGGTCATCTTTTCAGGGTGGAGAAGACTTCTGGTCTGAGTTCCTGGCTCTCCATCTGCCCACGGCACATGAAGCCAGGCAAACAGATGCTGGGATGGAACTCCAACAACCTCACGTGTGGTGATTGTTAAGACCATGGATGCATCAGGCAGAACAAGCTCTCAAAAAATAACACAAAAAACAAATAACTGTTATCATATTACCATCATTACCTTCCTTTTCATCATCACCATTTTCATCATGACCACCACCATCACCTTCACCACCACTGTCACCACTGTCATCATCACCATCACCTTCACTATTGTCACCATTGTCTTCATCTTCACCACTACCATCATCACAACTGTCATCATCACCATCATCATCACCTTTACCACAGACGATATCACCACTCTCATCATCACCACCACCATCTCCTTCGTCATTGTCACAACTGTCTTCATCTTCACCATCACCATCATCACCATTGTCATCATCACCATCATCACCTTCACCACCACCAATGTCACCACTGTCATCATCGCCATCATCATCATCACCACCATCATCATGACCATGATCATCACCATTGTCACCATTGTCATCATCACCATCATCACCATCACCACCACCAATGTCACCACTGTCATCATCACCATCATCATCTTCACCATCATCATCATCACCACGGTCATCATCACCATGATTATCACCATTGTCACCGTCATCATCACCATCATCACCATCACCACCACCAATGTCACCACTGTCATCATCACCATCATCATCTTCACCATCATCATCGTTACCACCATCATCATGACCATCATAATCACCATTGTCACCACTGTTATCATCATCATCATCACCGTCATCACCACCACCACCATTGTCACCATCGTCTTCATCTTCACTGCCACCATCATCACCTTCACCAACATCACCACTGTCATCAGCAGCAGCATCACCTCCACCATCACCATTGTCACCACTGTCATCATTTGTCATCACCTTCATCAACGTCATCACCACTGTCATCATCCTCATTATAGCCATCACCATCATCACTTTCACTGTTGTCACCACTGTTACCACTGTCATCAGCCTCATTATAGCCATCACCATCATCACTTTCACTGTTGTCACCACTGTTACCGCTGTCATCAGCCTCATTATAGCCATCACCATCATCACTTTCACTGTTGTCGCCACTGTTACCGCTGTCATCAGCTTCATCATCACCATCGTCACCACTGTCATCTTCACCGTGGCCGTCACCATCATGTTCACCATTGTCACCAGAGTCATCACATCATCATCACCTTCACCACCACCGTCACCACTGTTTTCATCTTCACCATCACCATCATCACCATTGTTATCATCTCCTTCACCATCACCAACACCATCATCATTTTTATCATAGCCATCACTATCAATTCACCATCACGATCGTAGTCACCATTATCACCTTCACCATCACCACCACTGCCACCATCTTCATTGTAGCCATCACCACCATCATCATCTACATCAGCAACAGCATTCTTCTCACCCTCCTCCTTTTCATCATCATCGTCCTCCTCCTCAACACAATACCACGTGCCAACACTGTGCTAGGTACTTCACGATCATTCTCTCATTTAGCCTCATACAACCTTAGAATGGTAGGTAGTAAACTATTCCCACACTAAAAAGAAGAAACTGAGGCTCAGAAAACTTAAGTCCAAGAAGGTCACACAACTGGGGAGCCTGACTCTAGAGTTCAAGCAGGACATGCGGGTGGGAAGGCTGGCTTCTGACGTCCATACCATGTTAGTCTTGCTGGGCTGAATGCTGACAGATGCCAGCTCCTTCATTTTTCAAATGTGTAGAAACAAAGGAAACCACATTTCAGGGAAAGCTTAAAGGAGGCTAAGGAGCCAGAGTCCTCACAAACATGTGTGCCAGGAAATGGAAACATGCAGTACATTCCAGAGAAAGCAATACAGGGGGCTAGTGTGGGTGGGGGTGGGGAGAAGGTGGGGAAAGGCACTGTGGATACAGAAATGTGGCAAGTCTCTTACTCACCAGTGGGGGAGGGTGTCACACAAATATTTATTTATATTATCTTATTGTCTTCACATTCATAAGATGGGTATATTATTCCACGTTCCCCTGCCCTGGGTCAGGTGGGTTATTCCCCCAACCTGACTGGAGCAGTGGAAAGAGAATGGTACCTGAAGTGCTATGAACATACATCCAAATGTAGCTCTTCCACAGTTGTTGGACCTTGGTTACCCTCCCGAGTCTCAGCTTCTTCGTCTCCAAAATGAGCTGATATCGACTGACCTGCATACTTCGCAGGGTTTTGAGAAGGCAAATGGGATTGTGGGAAAGACAACACGGCGCATAACTTGTAAAAGGCTGTACAGGAACCTTTCTCAGGTGCCAACCATGGCTTTAGCCCAGGCTTTCAGATCCAGAAAGATCTTTAATCTGGGAGTAGAATAAATACTGAGAGGCAAAGAACACAACCAAGGCACAACCAAGGCCTGTAAACACGGTTAATAAAACCCCATTCATTGCCAACTTTACTGTGCATCGTCAAGTGGGACTCCTCATTCAGCAACATCTCTCACTGCTTATATGGGGTGAGAAGTGGGGCAGCTACAAGCAAGACCAGATCATTGCCTTTGAAAGTTGACTCAGGGAAGGGGAGAGAGACCCACTGGACGGAAGTGCTGAAAGGGGGAAATCTCCAACACGCTGCGAGGCTGGGCGCAGGCAGGGATGGGCAGTGGGGACAAAGGAAGGGAAACCAGTGAGGATAACAACTGGGAAGAGGTCAGTCCTTGGCTGAGGCTGGAAGAGGTTGCTAGGCACAGAAAGGTGAAAGGGCATGTAGGACAGAGGGAACAGAATGCGCAAAATGGGGAGTGAGCATGGAATGTTCTTGGGGGATGATGGAGAATGGGGTGGAAGGGGAGGGCCAGGCGCAGACCTGAATGCCAGTCTGTGGAGTGTGGAGCTTACATGTGGGGCAGCACTGGGGAAGCTCCTGCCAGAGTCATAGTATAACACAGATGCCTCAACTACCACTGCACCACATTAGTAGTTTTCTAGTACTTTGGGTCAGAGGAGATGGGGGAAAAGAGAGGGTGAAAATAAACTCCTGAACCACAAACCAAACATCTGAGGGCTAAAGTCCTCATCGTGGTGAGGGAGGGCTCCCTGTGCCTGAGAGAAAAGGCTGCTCACAGTTTGGAGAAGACATCAATTTCCCCTCTTCTTTGTAACAGCAAAAAAGTGAAAGAAAGAAGGGCCACCCCGCAAATCTCCTGGCAGTCCACCCCCACCTCTCCAAATGCGGCAGCCCAAATGCATCCTTCATGCTCCGTCCAGGCATTGCCTATTCCAGGAAGCCTTCCCGGATCTGCCCCAGGCTAGAGATGATATGCAGTCCCCAGGGTTCCCGTGCAATTTCTCTGGAACGGTTAGGACATGTTCATAATGCACCTCAATGCACATAAATAAGGAAGTCACGTTTCTTCTCCTCCTCTGCGGAGGGGTCCAATGACCCTTGTCTGTAGCATCTGGAGGACCGAGTGCCACCAAAAACTGGTCCTTTAAGCTTCTGATGATCACAGTGCAGGCGAGGGAGGTAGCCCAGAGCGTCATAAGAATGCACAGCCCAGGCCTCTCCCCCCAGAATGCAGGCCATCAAGTAGTGCTTCCTTTGTTCCCAGATGGGATGATTTGGGAAGGAAATGGCCCCCTAATTTGCTGTAATTGATTTATCTGAACTGTGTCCACCCCGTCAGGGGAAGCGACAAAAACTATATATATATATATGGGCTTTTAATGAGTGACCCACCTTTAAAATATCGCAAAACTGAAAAAGATACCAGCAGTTGTCATGAAGTGCATTGATTATTTCTCTCTCACTGGCTTTCTTTCTCTTTTTAAACAGACTTCGCTATGGCAGGAAGTTAGGTATTTAATCCCCTATTAACCCGCCTTGGCTCCCTGCTCAGGCTCAGCACGCAGCCGCTGCCCTAGAACAAAACGGGGGGACCCAGCACCCACAGGATTCCCGGCAGCCCCTTGCTCCCAGAGGGGCAGCAGCAAACGCAGGGCAGGCACCCAGCTACCCCTCGCCGCCCCTTCACCCCTGATGAAAGCCATTTTACCTCTGAGCACTTCTGAGCTAGGATATCGTGTCGAACACTTTATTTTCATTTCACAGAAGCCTCAGATTTGATTCGGTGCAAAACTAAATATAATGTAGAATGCACATATGCAAGAGTGATCAAAGAGGGCCTGATTGTGAAATATTCATAGAAGTCGGCCCACGGAGATTCGTTCACAGGGGCACCTGTCGAAGACATAAGCTCAGATACACATCATCTCCTAAGTACACACAATCATTACCGAGCAAAAAAAAAATCCAGGCACACCCGGGGAGTCGCTGTTGCCTGCAACTGCCAGGCACGGGCCAACGGATGGGGCCCGGCCAGGGCCGGGCTGGGGCTTCAGTCTCTTTTGGCTCTTGGGGTCCCCGGTTCTGCAGCTCCCGTTCCTGTGCGGGTCACCAGGCTGGCCTAGCCTGGCCCTCTGCTGCGCCAGACTCTCGGGAGGGGAGGGAAGACTAGGCCACCAGCTCCTGACCACGGCAGCCGTGGCGTGTGCCGTGGGGCCAGGCTGCAGGTCGGCCAAGCTCACAGACACGGGGCTGCGGGGAGCTGCTGTCCCAGAAGTGGGTGTTGCTACTTCACGCAGATGGACTCCAGGGACAGAGATGGAGTCTCCAAGCACAGTTAGGAAAGAAGGGCGAGCGGAAACAGACTTCCCAGCTCACACATGCGTAAGGAGGGAGAACCCTGTGGCTCATCGTGTTTAAGCCTATTAGTGTTTGGAAAGAGGACCCTCTACTTTCAGGGAGCAGATGAGGGCGCTTGGTGCCCTCTGTGCATATCATTCCCTCTGTCTGGGACACTCTCCCTGCCATCCCCACTTATTCCCTATGCCTTGTCATCTGGTGAAGATTAAATGCCACCTCGTCCAGGAGGCCCTCCTTGATACCCAGGGCCAGGAACCCTCCTGTCTGTCCATCTTGCCCCCTCACGATGGCTTTCAATACTGGGGTTGGGTCTGTTTGTATACCTGCCCAGAAGCTCCCTGTGCATGGAGGCCATGCCCATTGGCTTCAGTGGTGTGTCCCCAGCACTGGCACTGAGCTGGGCCCAGGGGATGTGTTCAATAAATATTTGCTGAATGAATGAAGAGAGGTGCAAGCAAATGGATAAATGGTTGAATGTGGAAATGAATGAATAAATGAACGAACAGACCAAGCAACAAAGCATGCAGGCCCAGTGCACAGCATCTATCCTTGGGGAGAGAGGGGACACCCGGGGTAGAAAGATTCAGACCACAGGTCACTCCTGAGGCACCAGGGCAGACCCTGCTCTCTGCCCCTCAAGGCACAAGCCAGGGGAGAAGTTTGCCCCATAGAGCCTGATGTCAAATGACACCCCATCCGTGCTGCTCCCAATCCCCCACACTTCATAGTCACCGTGAAGGGCTAATTCCACTCCATCTCATGATGGATGATCTGGATCCCTGTCTCACCACCCTATGTCGCGGTCTGGGACCTCCAGAGACCCATATCTAACCCCAACCCAATGTTTTGCACGTAACGCGAACCTACGAATTCTGGCTGAGTGATTCCTAAGCCCTTTTACCTGCCCTTTACACACCCCTCACTCCTTTGACTCCTCTGCTTCCTTCAGGATCCTCACACTTGCCCAAGCAAACATCCGCTCATCCATCCATTCATTCAGCATTTCCTGACAATCCCCTGTGTCCCAGGCACCGTGCCGGGCTCTTTGGAGGAAACAATTGGAAACGTCCCACCCTGCCAGACCTCACCGTCCAAAGGGCAGACGTGGCTGCACCATCAGCCCAGAGATCACGATAACACTTGAGCACCATTTACACACAAAGGGTCAGGGGACCGGCAGCTTTGAGGGCAACCACCCCACCTTGTCCATCCGTCTCCGAGTGTCAGCACAGACGAGGCCTTTGGGGATGGGCCTGTTGCCAGGGTGACACTGCCATTCTCTTCCTTGGGCTTGCTCCTCTCTGAACCTCTGCTGATACCTCCCTCCCAACCCCGGATCCCATCGCTCCAAGATCCAGGTCCTTGCACACGGGCAGGAACAGGGGACCAAGCGATGTAGCACAGAATGCCCTCTCTCTGTGACAGTGCCATGTTGCTGGTGCCTGGGACAGCAACCGGGCTGGGCATCCCAGAACACTGGCTGCCCCCCTACATCGACCCCAGGTGGGCCTGCATCCTCCCCCACGGGTTGCTCTACAGCCTGCCCTGGAACCAACCGGCACCCCAAACCAGACAGCTGTATGGCCTCGGATGCCCCAGCCCCTCTCTGAGTCATGGTTTCCGGTCTGTAAACCCAAGCAGGCTGGCCAGGCTGATCGCTACCCTCAGCTACTCGGTCTCTCCTCCTGCATCCTGATTTATGCTTCTGTGGCCCACCTGACAGGGAAGGGGCTTCCCGGCCAAGCCCTGCTCCTGAACCCTCACCAATCACAGAGAACGGCTGGAGTTGAACTTCACCGGTGCTGGACACCGGGGGAAACATTAAAAATGAAGCAATTAATGTTTCTCTTCTTACAAGGGAGGACATGCCATCTGTGGGCTGGTCCGGGGCCATCAGCGTGTGGTCGGTCCACCCTGGCCCCAACAGGCTGTACTTTATCGTCATGAGCATGACAAGATGTCTTCCCCACCCTCGCTTCAAGAGGATACCTGGACAAGAGGTATTTCCTAAGGAGAGGCTTTCCAGAAGCCGTGGGGGTATGCTTCAACGTGAATAGTTTGGTGCAGAGGTCTGAGCTACGCAAGCTGCAAACGGCACCTAGAAGTGACAGGGGTCAACAGCAGGGCAGCCACTCTTTGGGGTCCCGGAGGAGCCTCTTTCCTGGGACTCTGTGTGACCAATGAAAAATGGCGGCTGCCGCCAGAGGCGGACTGTGTCTTCTCCAGAAGAACTGATGGCCCAGAAGCTCCAAGGTGGCACCTCCTCAGTTATGCATCTGTGACAGGAGAGCAATAATGAGGTAATTTATGGAAGGTGTTTACTCTGGAAAGGTTTCTGCACCTGGCATTTCTTCTACGACCACAGTGACCATCCGCCGGCCATCACTGCTGGGCCTTCAGCTGCCCGCCCAGTTCTGGTCAGTCCCACTCGAAAGCCTCCTGGAAGTCAAACACTCCCAAGGCCTATGTGGCAGCCAAGGGGTTCATAACCTCGCCATCTTTATTTTTAAAAGTGTTTGCAGTTAATGAGGAAGAGCTGAACACCCCCACATGAAACCTGGACACAAGGCACGTGAACAGACAATTCACAGAAAAAAAATGGAACTGGCTAATGACCACAGAAATGTCACTCCCGACTAGACAGCAGAAAGACTCAAAACAATAGCGAGGTCCCATTTTAAAATAATTCCACGAAAGATTACACCCAGACCTTGTGAGAACCCCACATCCTCCACGGAAGCCTGGCACACCCAAAGTGGAACACGGGAGAGGTAACGTGGCCTTGTTCCAACCACGGCTTCCCTTCCAAAGTCAGGTACCCAGAGCTACCGTGCGGGCTTCCCAAACACCACTGACTGCCGTTTTGAGGAAGCCAGGCCAGGAAGGTGAACACTCTAGAAAGCTCTTTCTACATCTATGCTAGAGACTAAAGGAACAGAGAGAACTCTGGTGTTCAAAGACGTGGTTCATGCTTTCTGCTTTCTCTTAGAAAGCTTCTGAAGTTCTACCAAGGAAGCTAATCTCTGGGGCAGAAGGTTGTGCACGATGGAACACAGCTAGACCCGGCCAACTAGCCTGGCTTACCAGGGGGGCGATGTCCCCGGGCCTAAGGCCAGCCTGTTTCTGCTTGCTCCTTCTGCACCCACAGGCTGTCTCCATGTAGGTACGAGAGGCAAAGAACAAACGTCATTGATTTCCCTGTGGTACAACTAACTAGAAGAGTTCATGCCAAAGACTTCCTCAAATGGCCACTCCCGCCCCCCACCCCCCACCCAATCTCACTTCTCCCCACATTCCTCCACCTTCTCAGCTGCTTGGGGAGAACTTCTCCATCCCATGAATGAGATCTGTGCACAACTTCTCTCTTTGCACAAGGATGCTACTTGAGGGAAGGAAGGCGCAGGTGACAATGGTAGGGTGGCAAAGCTGGAGCACCCTCAGAGGTCCCCTAGCTCCTGGCTGCTTAGTCTGATGTGCCCATTTTATAGATAGGTGTACTGAGGCCAGCAGATACATGATGACCCTTCTAAGGTTACATAGCTAATTAGTAGGTATGTGTCTGTGTTCCTTGGTTACCTCCTAAGCACTCAAAAGATTTAGTAGGCACTGGGGCGCCTGGGTGGCTCAGTCAGTCAAGCTTCCAATTGCGGCTCAGGTCATGATCTCACGGTTCGTGAGCTCGAGCCCCGTGTCGGGCTCTGTCAGAGCCCGGAGCCTGCTTCGGATTCTGTGTCTCCCCCTCTCTCTGCCTCTCCCTGGCTCATGTTCTGTCTCTTTCTCAAAAATAAATAAACATTAAAAATATTTTTTTTAATTAAAAAAAGTTTAGTAGGTGCTAAATAAATGCTCGCTGGCTGGCTGAATGGATGGGTGAGTGGATAAAAGAAGAAATAATGCACAAATACAAAGACAGATGGTTCAACCAACAAATTCTTGCCTCTACTCACTCAGTAGCCACACGGGGACCAGCCATTACAAAAAGGTTTCAATAATCTATCTTCCTCTACTGGACCCCAAACTCACCAGTTTCTTTTGTTCCCCATAACTCTTTCTTCAATCAGACAACATAAAATTAGCGCTTTTTTTTAAATGTTTTATTTATTCTAGAGAGACAGAGAGACAGCAGGAGCAAGGGACGGGGAGAGAGAGAGAGAGGGACACAGAATCCGACACAGACTCCAGGCTCTGAGCTGTCAACACAGAGCCGGACGTGGGGCTCGAACTCACGAGCCGTGAGATCAGGACCTGAGCCGAAGTCAGACGCTCAACAGACTGAGCCACCCAGGCGCCCCTGGAGTCTTGATTGCATCATGTCCTGTGTGTGCTGACCAGCCTTGGGGTCCTCAAAATCAGGCAGCGCCTGTTAGCCGGGAACCTCCCCAGCCTCCTGTAGAACCCAGTGCGGGGCGTAAAGCCCGTGAACCAGCTGTTGAGGTCCGAGTCTCCACCACCCTCAGGGATGTGAAATCCTCCCAGGAATCACCGGCAGGGTAGTCAGAGGCTGCAGCCAGGGCATCAGGATGAAAGAAATTCAAGATAAAGATCCTCCCAATTCTTTCCTAACAAAGCAACCAAGAAGAGGAAAGACGGGGTAGGGGCCGAAAAGGCCCCCCAATTAGAAGAAATCCACTTCAGGAGGAAGGAAAGAATGTTTCCATTCGCTCATTCATGTGTTTGATTTGCATCAAATTACATCAGGTTGATGTGATGTAACATGACATCCCCCCATGAAATGCATAAATCAAGGCACCCCATAAATTTAAAGGGATAGAGCTCTTTTCCAGAAGTGGCTAATTACTCATAAACAGCAGATATTTTATTGCCCTTGGTCAGTAGCAGGTTTTTAATAGCCGGAGCGTTTGTAACTCAAGCTTTTCATAACACAGGGCCGAGGAAGCCAAGCATTACCTGTTTGTAGCTCCCTGGAGTCTCACAAAGATCTTGTCAAGGTAGACCACCTCTGGGGAGGCCCCCACGGCCACACCCAGCTGGGGTGTGTTGCCAGCCCCTGACCCCCCACTGCTCTGCTGGAAGGGAGCCTGGTGTTGAAGCCAGCCGGCTGTCTGGGAAAGGGGTCCCCGAAAACACCACCCCACCAGAGCTCAGGACGGGTAGCAGGATCTGGGATTTCCGGTATACTCACAGGTATGGTTTGCTGCATACACCCTTGGGGAGCCAAGTTTACCAGATCCAGACTCTTGTACCAACTGCAGAGGTTTGAGCAGACATTCATTTCCCTCCACCCAGGCCCACCATAGACCCACAGGGGGTCCATGCACAGGGGAATCGCCCTCTTCCTCCTCAGTCCTGGGGCTTGGGTAGGCTGTAGACAACCCCCAGACCCCAACAGCCAAGTCCATTTGAGCCAATCAGAATATCCCACCCCTTGGCCTTGGTGCTAAGTTCAAGGATCATCACGGGACTTAATTCAAGCCAATGAGAGTGAGGGTTAGGGCTTGCCAGTGGGCTACAGATGCTTTAGACACTCTCCAGTGAGGTCTGGAGCTTTGGCAGCCATTTTGCTACCGAGATTTGGAAGCTGCTGGGGGTGGGGCCGTCACATGCTGGGATGAGGCCAGTACCAAGGAGACAGAGGAGAGAAGTCAGCTACTCGGGGACATAATCTGAGCTCCTGGATCAAATGGCACCTGAAGCTGAACCATTTAAATACTTTGCAATTACATGAGCCAACACCATCTCCCAGGGCTTTAAGCTGGTTTGGGTTGGATTCCCTGTCACTTGAAACCAAAAGAGTCTTGGCTGATAAAAGACCACAGCCTCCCTTCCAGACACCCCCTGCGCCTTTCAGCTTCTCCTCTGCCCATCCAGCCTCCTGCCCGCCTGATGATCATGCCAACTCCTTCCCATCTTTGTTCTCTTCCACCGATCTCATCCGAATCCAGGCCAGCCACACCATGCACGCCCCAGGGTGCCGAGCCACGCTCTGCCTTGGCTCTTAACGGAAGTGTCTGGTGTGAAGTGGAAAAGGAAGGCTGAGCCTTCTCCTGTGTGCCCTGGATGCAGAATAAGCACTCCATAATGGGCAGCGAGGATGCATTTCTCACCCTGCCCAGCTGCCTCCTTGCCATTTGCCAAGGGATCTGGGATTCCACCATTGGGTCTTTCCCACAAGGCTTCTCTCGTTTGCTTCAAGGAAAAGAGGTTTTATGAAAGTTTAGTCGTAATAGTCCAGAAGTCTTCAGCAGGTTTGTGTGGATTTAATAGGCTCCTTCTCAGCAAAGAGACTGTGCACATGCTGTTCCTTCTGTACCAACCCTCCCCTCCCCCTCCCCGCCTCGAGTAGCTTCTCCTTCAGATCTACAGCCAAATGTCACTTTCCTGCGGATGTCCCCCGGCTTCCTTAGACCCCCCCTCCCCGAGGCCCTATTACTCACACTCAGGCCCCTGCGTGCTCAGCTATCAGCTGCACTCAGTACAGTTGTCTACTGGCTGATGAAGGAAAGTGAAGGCCCGGAGTGTTCAACGTTGCATGGGCTTCATGGTCCACAAAGCACGTAGCTCCCTGCTCTGTCCACCATTCCCTCTGCTCTGTCCGCCCGGCACTACAGGGACTCCCAGCCTCCTCTTCATTGTCCAGAGGGCCCCGGAGGGACTGAGCGCCAACCCTGCTCTGTGCACGTTGGGGAGTGGGGGAGTCACAGGGCATCCTGACCCAGGGGGCTGGAAATGGGGTACCCGGAGCAGGGGGAATATTCAATAGGGAGAATGAAAACGAGCTGTGGCAGGCCTCGTCTCCAGCCACCCCTGTGGCCCAGAGGAAACACGTCCCTGGGCTGGTGACCCCCAGGAGCCATCCCCCCTGCCTTCCATGTGTACTCACAGCAAACAAGGAGACAGCTCAGGTCCCCCGCAAAGCACACGAGACGGGGCAGAGAATGCCATCCAGACCCGTGTCTCGTCTTGCAGAGGCTACACGCACCCTGGCTGAGGGCCTGAGACTCCCCTACATCCCAGTCAGGTTACTGCTTGTCTGCCCACCCACCTCCCCCCCACTCTGGCTGTGCCCTGTGCTGTGACCACTCCCCTGCCCCTTGCCCTGACGCAGCTGCTGGGGCTGCCGGCCTCGCTCCCCCGGGAGCCCCAGGGAGGGAGCCCTGCCCTTGCATGCCCTCCGCACAGGCTGTGGCAGGGGAAGAATCGAGACCTGCCGCGCCTGCCCTCTCACTCGAGAAGCCAGGCTGGCCAGACATCGGCACGTGCAACCTCTCATCTACGAAACGGCTTGCTCACCTGCAGCATCCCTGGACACCACGGGGCCCCCGTGCCCAGCAGGGCCAGAGAAAAGGGATGGACAGATCCACGCGTTCACTCGTTCATTCATGTAACCTGGCACAGAATAGCCAGTGGTTCAATTTCTGCCTCCCCGTTAGCCACAAACTCAGCAAGGGCAGTGACGATGTCTCCTACGGTTACTGCTACATCCCTGACGCCCACCTGAGCGCTGGGGGAACCCAGAAGACTTTTGTTTAACTTTTTTGTAATGAAATATACAGAATATTGCTAATAAATGTTAAGTGGGTAGGACGCATGGTTAATGAACGTGTGGATGGATGGATGGATGGATGACTAGATGTAGGCCTGTGGACAGGTATGTGGAGGGACGGATGGACGGACAGTTGGATAGATGTGTGGGTGGAGGGATGAATGGTGGAGGGATGGGTGGGCGGGGGGATGGGCAGATGTGTACATGGATGGGCGTGTGGGTGAAAGGAGAGCACGGGCATCCCCAACGCGTTAGGTGCCGTGAGGACAGTGGAGATAAGCCCTGCACCGGTCTCCTCTAGAAAGGAGCAGAGTCGTGGTCTGATAGCAAACCTGAGAGCAGAAAGAGCACAGAGAGCATCCCCAAAGGATACACTTTTGCAA
Source organism: Leopardus geoffroyi (assembly GCF_018350155.1). Taxonomy (NCBI): domain Eukaryota; kingdom Metazoa; phylum Chordata; class Mammalia; order Carnivora; family Felidae; genus Leopardus; species Leopardus geoffroyi. The sequence continues at coordinate 22,355,366 of NC_059335.1, forward strand.
GGAGGTGTCAGGAGAATTCAGAGAAACGTGAGGGGGGAAGAAAAAAATCAGAATCCATCATAACACTGCTTCCCATCTGGTAAACTTTTGCTTGGGCAGTGAGGCCCTTGGGTTTGCCAGGTGGCCTGCGTCCTTTCTAAAAAAACTAACAGTCCTAATGAGGAGAAAGGTGACCCTATCTGGGGATCCTTCTGGCGCCCTTTCCTGAGGCTGGAATCCATTTTAAACCTCCAGGGTCCGTGTGCCCTGTCTTCCGGGGTTTTTCCGCAGAGCTCTGCTTCCCCCAATCCTAAACTCTCCAGTAGCTCAGCGTCCCCTCGACCTGTCTCAGAGCATAAGGAAACCGAAAATAGTGCAAAAGGGCCTTACGGGCCCGTGTTCCCAATTGCAGGCGTCCACATCCCACCTGCCTGATGCTTTTTGCCAGGGAGCTTCACTGCAATAAACTACCCCCACGTTTTTGCCATGTTTGTGTACCCCTGCTAATATTTTTTTAATTAATTCACTATTTTTTACTTTAATGCATTTAAAAGGAAACTGTATCATTACCCTAAATGGAAATTTGTATCACTTGCTCTAAATTAAAGGTAATTATAAAAATAAATAAAATGAGAACAATGCTATTAAATTCTGGCTGAATATTGCTGCCTGCGGCAGGTTCCGCCCGAGGCCTGCTCTCTCTTACAGAGGGAGGCTGGCAAAGGTACGGGGCACTGCGCACACCAGCCAGTGGGACTTCCTCCCGGAGACCTGGGGCATACGCCTGGGGCAGGGAAGCTCTCGCACCCTGGGACCCTGGTTATTTCGTGTGGGGGGCTAGGGGACACCCCAGTAGCCGGCCTCTCCCTGGTCAAAGCAGCCCCTCCTTTATCAGTGAGGACCTTCAGATCAGGGTGGGTAAGGATCTCCTTAAGAAGTTCTGAACAGGGGCCTCTGGGTGGTTCAGTCGGCTAAGTCCAACTTCGGCTCAGGTCATGATCTCATGGCTCGTGAGTTTGAGCCCCTCATCGGGCTCTCTGCCGTCAGCACAGAGCCCCCTTCAGATCCTTTGTCCCCTCCTCTTGTCTCTGCCCCAGCCCTGCTCACACTCTTTCTCTCTCTCTCAAAAATAAATAAAACATCGGGGGAAAAAGTTCTGAATAAATAGGAATTCATTGACCTTTCCACCCCATTAAAGGAAAGCCTTAATTTGAAAATACACTGACTCCTCCCTCTCTGCCTCTTGGGTCCTCCCCCCACCTGTCTCTGACCTTTATCCCCTCCAAAGCCCACAGGATGCTGTTTGGGTCAATAGCCTGCTTCGTTTTCCCCAGAGGACCAGGTGCCCTCACCCCTCTGAGCCCCCGAGGCCGGGCTGGCTGCTGGCCTCCACTGTCCTCCTCCGAGGGTCTCATTGCCTGAGGGGTGGGTAATAAGAAGCCTCTGCTCCCCTCCGAGTTCACAGGAGAGAAGACTCCCATCTGTTGCAAAACACCCAACTTCGAATGCAAGTAAAGGAAAAACAGTGAAACCAACCAAAAGACAAACACATATAATCGACACGCTTGTATTAAGCATGGTCAAGTTCTCCCTCCATTCAGAACCTGGCCCCGGTGGGTTATCCACAGGGTTCTCTCTGAAAGATAAAGCCTCTGAAAATAGCACAGCAGTTCTGAGACTGGCTCCTGAAAATCTACCTTGTTTTTCTTTTTCAAGAGAGGAACATTTCAAATATCAGCGAAATCTTCCTAAGAACAACTAAATAGATGGGATTTAGCTTCACAATGAATTGTACTTTCTCCTCAAAGGGTGCAAATGAGAATTTAGGATGTTTTTAAGAAAGATTTTGTTTTTCCTGATATTGCCTGAGCTGATGCTTCCGACGCTGGAGATTATCTGTGCGGCAGCCGGCCTTGTTGTAATTAACACACGAGTAGCGGCTCTACTTCCTAGTAATATATTTTCCTAAGACTTTGATGATGCTCAGAGATTTTGAATCCCACGCTGCAGACTTTGAAGACACGGCATTGGATAGAGACACCTTAGACGAAATTGGAAATAACTCGAGTTTAATATGCCTCCCCAGGAGCCTCACGGAAAGAACGGGTTAAGGATATCTGAGCGCACCGTGGATCAGGGGGCAGGAAAGTTGGTCTTGCGGGGCCCGCCAAGGCATTCGAGCGGTGATTGGGCCATCTTCTTGGGGGGTGTTTCGGCCCTTGAGTGTCTTCTCTGGTCCCAAACATAAATGACTTCCTTAAAGGATTTAATTAATTCTTAAATGTGCACAGAGCCCATGAGCACAAACATTAACTTGTTAAAAGCATTAAGCCAGATTCTGTTCTCAGCCACTAACAAGCAGTTCCCCGTGACATCCTGGGAGTGTCACATGCAGGCTGGGCCCCGCGGATGCCCAGCACCCTTGGTGCCCAGCTCCTGCAAGCACCAGGCCGTGACTCATCTCGGGGCTGGCATCACCGCTGGCCTCTGCTCCGGCCCCCAGAAGGAGCCCCTGGGGGAGAACTCTGTCCCCCCTCTGCTCTGCTTTCTTTCCTCTTCACTGAGCTCCCTGGGTCGCTGATGGCTTCTCCGTGCCTGGCAAGGACACGGAGGAGCAGGGGACACGTTGGGAGTCCTGCTTGGAGGGGGCAAGCTGCGGTGAGCGGGGCCTCACGCTGAAGCCTCCCCAGATGTGAGCACAGCGGGGGGCGGTGGGGGGAACGTACTGCCTCTTCCCAGACCCAGTCCAAACCGTGCCTTCTCCAGGATGCCCTGCCCGCCTCCTGCCTGTCCCCACGCTGCCGCTTCATCGACATCACCAGCTCCCTGCTTGTTCACCACCCAAGTGTACTTTCTGTTCTCTGCCTTAGATGGAATCTGACTTAAAACGGCAGAAATGACGTTCATCATACACACAGGCACACGTGCACGTGGGTATCCACACATGTCTCTGTGTGTGCCCTCAATGACACTATCTGCTGCCCTAACAGGTAAAGGCCATCCTTACACAGAGTGTCGAAAGGGGCGTACATGGCTACTATTTTGCTGAAATCAGCTTGGCATTGTAGATCAAGTGTCAAAACTAGTTATCACCTATGACTCAGTTCCCCACTCCTAGAACAAACCTAGAATGGTACCAGAATGAGGCCAAAACTGTGGAAATGTTCCTTCCAGCAACGAAAGACGGAGTCGACCTACGTGTCCAAGCGTGGGGGATGGTAGGTCAATGCTGCTACCGAGGCCCTGCATTAAAACCACGCTTTCAAATGGTGGTTCGGAAGATGGGAAAAAGCTCATAATATAATTTTAAGTGAAACATAAAACTATAACTACAATCTAATTCCAATTCTGAAAAAAATAGAGGAGACAATGTGAGAAAATGTAACAAAATGTTAACAAACTATTTTCTCTGAGGGGGGTGGGATTAAACGTCTTCTGAACACTATTTTGTATTTACCAAAGTATTTCATGGGCATGGCTTGTTTCTGTAAGGAAAAAAATAAAAATTAAAAAAACCATATCTTCGAAAAGAAAGGTACAATGAAATAAAACCTACCTCCATGTGCCACCTATCAATCTTTAATACTTTCTTCTTAAATATTGGGTAACTAGCTATATATACATACATATATGTGTGTGTATATATATATATATATATATATATATATATATTTCACTGTTATCCAAACTATAGTTGGGATAAGAGTGAAATACACAAGATTCTAAAATAATGAGCTTCTTTATAATGATTACAATATTTTCATTGTGTAATGTTCATTAACACGTGATTCCTAGAAAGTGGTGCTTTAGGGATGGTTGTATGAAGGAGACAGGACCTTCCGAGTTGGTGTCATGTCACAGAAAGCCACCCCACCCCACCCCACCTTGCCTCGCCCCTTCAGAGGTGCCACCTAAGTCCCATCCTCGCCAACCCCCAGCCTGGGCCACCATAGATGTTCCAAAGTACAACTGAAGTGGGCAAACAAAGACATTTCCTTGTGTAAAAGAGGACACGAGCTCAAGGTATTTTCTCTCCCGGGATATTTAGATTTTTACAACAAACCCTGGAAGACTAAATAAATAGTTCCATTAAGTTCAACAATCATTTACTAAGTGCCTACCATTTAGATTCAATGGAGTAAAGGCCATTAAGTTAATTTCTTCTCATCCACGCTCTGCTCTACTCGCAGCTCAGTGAGAATAATGAAGGCATATCACCTGGCAAAGGCTCCCTTCTCCAGAGGAAAAGAGGAAGCCACATGGTGAGTACTCTGGGGTGCAGAAAGGGTCACCCCAGGAACGCTTCATGGATGTCTGAAAGGGTGACGCAGTATTCACCCTTAGGCCAGAGAACAAAATCCACACGATAATTTTGGTAGATTGCTTACCAAAAAATAAAATAAAATAAAAGCCTTAAACAATTGGGTGTTCATTTCTGATTTTTAAAAAATGCCTGGTAATGCAGACATAAGATCATCAAAATTTCTATTTCAGAACTCAACATGAAAAGAGAGAGACAAACCAAGAAACAGATTCTTAACTATAGAGAATAAACGGATAGTTATGGGATGGGGGGGGGGTAGAAATAGGTGAAGGGGATTATCTTGATGCTATCTTGATGAGCACTGAGTCACTTACAGGATTGTTGAATCACTATACTATATACCTGAAACTAATACAACACTGTATGTTAACTATACTGGAATTAAAACAAAAAGCTTAATTAAAAAAAAAAAAAAACCCAAAAACCCAAAACGTTGGCTTGTGGTAAAACACTAGGGGCATTTTCATCAATATTAAACACAAACAGGGGCACCTGGGTGGCTCAGGTGGTTGAGTGTCCAACTTCAGCTCAGGTCATGATCTCACATTTCATGAGTTCGAGCCCCAAGTCAGGCTTTATGCTGACAGCTCAGAGCCTGGAGCCTGCTTCAGGCTCCTCCCTCTGCCCCTCCCCCCACCCCCATTCTCTCTCTCTCTCTCTCAAAAATAATAAACATTAATTTTTTTTAATTAAACACAAACTAAAGATGTCAGGATGCTCTGTCACTACAGTTCTGAAATATTGATATGGAAGCTCCAGCCAATGCAACTAGCAAAGAAAATCAAATAAGAACTACAAATATTGGAAAAAAGAAAACATTATAATTACCTTCCAATGATACATCTGACCACCTAAATAAACCCCACTGAATATTAAAACCCAGAGAGTCAAATTTAAATAAAATCGGCAGTGGATTGATCATATCTAGGTGGCCCACTGGGTACATCTATTCTCCCTCTCTGCCACCCAACACCCGGGAAATTGCAGAAAAGATTTTTCTTCATATAGGATAATTCTCTCACGGCATTAAAAAAAAACAAGAAAGTTGTTGCCAGCATGCCAGATAGTTTGAGGTATTCCCAGAATATGGGAAAATAGATGGGATCAGATAAGTAGGAGTAGACCAAAAACACAGCCTCAAATATACTCAGGAGAAACAAATTCGGAAGGCATGAGATGATCCAGAGAAACTCACGACTCAGAATAAAAACATGGTGGCAGAAGAGAACCTCTCCCCGAAGCCAGGCACCAAATACAATCCTATGAGGGCAAGAGACTGTTGGCCTGAACGGTGCCCTAGAGGGACAATAGGGCCCTGGAAAGAAGCAGAGAAGAGCTAAGAGTACTTTCTGATAGATGAGAGAAGAAAATAAGGGCAGTCCTGTTAAGGAGGCAGGGATCTCACTTTCCCACTGCCAGAGGGAAAGCCTGCCCTCGTGCTCTCTTACCCTCTTGCCCTCGTGGTGTGAGGTAGGCAGGTGAGTCCCAGCCCGCCTGCCTAACCCACAGTGCACACCCCAAAGTGGAGTCTGACAGTCCTGGAGGCCCCCTCGATAAGGAGCCACATGAGATCTCCCATCCTGGGATAAAGCCTGTGGCATAACAGACCTACAGAGCCATAGAGGAAGATTGGCCAGCTGCCCTCACTAAGCCACTAGTCCTCTTCCTATAATTAGAAGTGACCAAAAAACCCCACTAGAAATGGGAGGGAAGCTAGTAAAACACACAAAAGGAAGAACCAAGGTGAAACCAAAAGAAACAAACATAATTTAGAGAACAGGGGTGATTTCACTAAAAATTCTAACTAGTATCTATAGAAAGAATAACGAGAATATTGCACCCCTAAGAGGGAAATAACTACTCAGAGACAGAGCAATGAGAAGGAAAAAAAAAAAGAATGAATGGATGAGTGAGTGAATGAATGAATGAATGAAAAGAAAGAATAAAAGAAAAAAGGAAAAAGAAACAGCTTGCCCACAAAGGAGTCAGAATCCGTTTGTCACAGGACTTCCCAACACTGGATGTCTCAAAACAATCAAGGTATATAGTGTCACAGGGCTGGGTGAAGTTACTTTGAACCTAGACTTCTATACATAGCATCAAGCACAAAATTTTTTAAAAAGCAACACATTTTCAGACATGTGAGGCCTCAGACTTTCTCTGAAAGATTGAATATAACAGAAGAAACAAGATATTAAAATAGGGGTGAGCAAAATGTCACTTAAAATTTATATTTAAATCTAAATAGCGCATAGTGCATAACGTGAAGGAAAAATGCTGGAATTAAAATCACAGATCATTTTAACATAAAAGAAAGGGGAAAGGGGGTGGCCTGGGGTGAGATGACAGATAAGATAAAGAGTGAAAGCATGTTCAGATTCTTGTCTTGTTGAAGAGAGGAAATGGATGATGAGGGTCTACGCGCACCTGCACACACACACACACGTGCACACACACAAGTTCAAATATACATGTTGGAAGTTAAATGTCACTACTATAGGACTAGATCCCAGGTATATAATCTCTAAGTTGTAAAAAAGAAAAAGAAAGAAAGAAAGAAAGAAAGAAAGAAAGAAAGAAAGAAAGAAAGAAAGAAAAGAAAAGAAAATGTAATCCATACAATAAGAGAAAAGAACAAATAAAGCTTGATATATAACATTGTAAAGAGACAACATAAAATAAGATAGCAGAAATAAAACCAAACATGTCAGTAAACTTAATACATGTTAATGGCGCAAAATCATGTCAAAAAGAGAGAATACCAGATATTGGATTAGGTTCAATATATGTACAAAATCTCCCGGTTTTATACTACTTATGTGAGAACGAGTTTACACATGAAGGTTGAGACTACAGGAATGGAAAAGACATATATGAAACAGTGTTAGCAAAACAAACGCAGGTATTACAATATCAGTATCAGAAAAAAAATATCATTTAAGGCAAAAATATCAAATAGGTGAGGGGTATTTTTATATCCAAAAAAAGGGTACAGTCTATCAAAATCTATAAGAAACTATCATAGTCATGAACTTCTGTGAACTTCACAGCAAAGCTTTAATATATGGAATAATGCAAAACCTGAGCTAATATAAAACACAGAACTAACAAATCCATCAGGGAACTGTTACTACATCTAAAAATAAGTTTAAAACTAGGAATATAGTGACAGAACTCCATATTTAACAAAACTATGAAACCTTCACATATACACCATGCAGCATTTCAGAAATGTTACATGTTGTAGGCCACGCATAGGAAAATAACATTCTAAAACACAGAAGACATATTATCCACATACTCAAATTAAAAGTAAAAATAAAGTGAGAGAAAACCTAATTTCCAGGAAGTGCCTCAAACAGTCCTCAAAAGAAATTTTATAACCTGACATGTAGTGAATAGAAAGTGAATAGGTTTGAAGACAAGTTAACTGAGCCTCCAATTCAAGAAGCTGGGGGAGAAATGTAAAAATAAGCCCAAAGAAAGCAGAAGGAAGGGATTAATAAAAAGAACAGCAGAAACTAATGATATAGAACACCCTCTCCCCAGTCTTCCAAGAAGAAAAAAATAATACACTTTTCTAAAAGCTGGTTCTTTGAAAAGACCAAAAAATAGATAGATAGATAGATAGATAGATAGATAGATAGATAGATAGATAAATTTGGAAACATGGATAAAAATAGACAAAATACAAACAACATGAATTTTGAGGCATGGGAAACAAACTCATACACAAAGGAGCCTTAAAAATTAGGATAGGGGCACCTGGGTGGCTCAGTTGTTTAAGAGTCTGACTTTGGCTCAGGTCATGATCTCACAGTTCATGAGTTTGAGCCCCACGTGAGACTCTGTGTTGACAGCTCAGAGCCTGGAGCCTTCTTTGGAGTCTGTTGTCTCCCCCCGTCTCTGCCCCTCCCCTGCTTGTTCTCTCTCTCTCTCTCTCTCTCTCTCTCTCTCTCTCTCTCAAAAATAAATAAAACATTTTTAAAAATTAAAAAAAATTAGAATAGAACACAGAACAACTTTATACTACTAAATTTGAAAATATATATTGAAACGAATGATTACCTAGAAAAAAGGATCAGATACAACTCAATGAAAAGTTCACTAAAATAATAATCATAGTAGAAATGTAAAAGATAATGAGCAGTTATATTAAAAGAAAAAGCCCCAGTCAGTCACATGCTCACAGTTTACCGGACCTTCAAAGGAACAGATTATCTCTATGTTTATCAACTGTCCCAGAGCACAGAAAACCAGAAAAATCCCCAGTTCTTTCTGAGAGTAGGATAGTGGTCGTAGGAAAAGTACAGAGGAAAGCAGAGGAGAGGAAGAATAAGAGGAGCAGGAGGAGTAAGCCCTCGACTTACTTGGGGACTCAGTGAGCTGAAGGAGGAGGGGGAAAATGAGGGGAAGGAGGCGAGGGAGGAGGGGAGGAGGGGAGGAGGAATAAAAACTACAGCTACTACCTATAGAAGCTATAGGGCAATATCATTGACTAACATAAATGTAAATATCCTAAATAAACTATGAATGAAATGAACGTAGCAGGATATTAATGTAACGATTCATGAAAGAACAGCTAGAGTTTACTCCAATAATTCAGGGTCATTCAACAACAGGAAATCTACCAACTCATTTTAACAATATCTTAAAAGAGAACACCCATATTATACCAAAGGTATCCCAAAAGCACTTGATAAAACTCAACATTTCTTCTTAGTTTACAGAAAGATAAGTGGCCTTCATTGGACATTATGTTTGATGTCAAAATATTGAAAGCATTTCTATTAAAGCTAGCAACAAGACACCATCTCGGAAGTTTTAGCCAATGCAAATAATGTGAGTTTCAAAAAGGGAAAATAAAATATAAAATGTGATTATTGAGAAGCAGCAGACAAAACTGTCACTAGTAGCAGATGAAAATGACTATATGTACAATATTCAAAGAATACAGGGTGCCGAGGTGGCTCAGTCAAACATTTGAGTCTTGACTTCAGCTCGGGTCAAGATCTCACCGTTGTGAGAACAAGCCCCGCGTCGGGCTCTGCACTGTCCAAAGCCTGCTTGGGATTACCTCTCTCCTTCTTTTTCTGCCCCTCCCCCACTCATGCTCACTCTCACTCTCCCTCTCTCCCTCCCTCTCTCTCTCAAAATAAATAAATACTTTTTAAAAAAATTCAAAGAATAAAACGTAAAACTGTTAGTACTAATTAATGTGTAGTAAGAGTTCAAAGATCAATTTACTGAAAATGATTGTTTTCTTATACACTAAAAAAATACCGCAGGGGAAATTTTAAATACCGCAAATATAATAAGAAATGGGCAAGACCTACATGAAGTAAAACATAAGACTTTATGGAAGGGCATAAGATAAAACCTGAATAAAGGAAAAGACATACCATGTTCATAGATGTAAAGATGCTATTGTAACTCAATCTATAAGTCAAAGCTAACTTGCCAATATGATTAAATTTAGCCAGTGAGAGCTAAAACCCATTTAAAAAAAAAGTGTTAATTGTCAAACAATTTTAAGAAAGGAGAATAAAGAGAGAGCATGCACACTATCAAATCAAAATATAGTAAAACGCTATGCTTGAAATAGTGGGGCAGTATACAAGAGTAGATAAATAAGTCAATGGGCCAGATAGAGAGAACCTCAAAAGAGACACATGGTTTTAATAAAGATGATTCAGATACATAGTGAAGTAATAGATGGATCCATAAACATATTGGGACAATAGGTCATTTAGAAAACTACTTCATAGAAAAATATTGTTAAAACTAAGAGGTCATTGGGGCCCCTGGGTGGCTCAGTTGGTTAAGCGTCTGACTTTGGCTCAGGTCACGATCTCACGGTTCGTGGGTTCAGGCGCCACATCAGGCTCTGTGCTGACAGCTCGGAGCCTGGAGCCTGCTTTGGATTCTGTGTCTCCCTCTCTCTCTCTCCCTCCCCTGCTCACGCTCTGTCTCTCTCTGTCTCTCAAAAATAAATAAATGTAAAAAAAATTTAAAAAAAAAGAGGTCACTGATGAAAATGTAGGAGGTATTTTTTTCATCACCTTTAGTGAAGAAGAATCCAGTGCCATTAATCAAAAAGCAGAACACATACACAAAATATGGATATCAATATATAAAGACCTCCTTTATGTCATTAGGGCACAGAACAAATTATAACATAAAATGTGCAAAAATATAAAGAGGCCATTTAAAAGGGAAGTCATAGAAATGGAAAGTATACCTTTAGGAAAACACTAAGGGAAATTCACCTAAAATTAAAATACTTGTAGTGTGCCAGACTGCCCCAAACTAGAGCTTTATTCCCACACTGTTGACAAGTGTGTGAGAGATTGACCACTCTCACACACTATTTGCGGATATATAAACTGCTGGCCCCTTTTAAAAAGCCATCCAGCTTCCCTATCTTGGCATTGTAAATAATGCTGCAGTAAGCACAGGGGTGTGCGTATCTTTTTGAATTAGTGTTTTCATTGTCTTTGGGCAACTACACTTATCATGGTGAGCCTTGAGTAATGTATAAAATTGTTGAATCACTATGGTATACACCTGAAACTAATATAACATTGTGTGTCCACTATACTGCGATAATACAAATAAATTAATTAAATATTAAAAATTAAATAAGCACAAGGTGGGGAAAAAAGCATTTCAATAAAAAACATGACCATTGTAAACATGCATACCTGAGACACTTGGGTGGCTCAGTCGGTTAATCGTCCAACTCTTGATTTTGGCTCAGGCCATGACCTCATAGTTTGTGAGTTTGAGCCCCATGTCCAGCTCTGTGCTGACAGCACTGAGCCTCCTTGGGATTCTTTCTCTCCCTCTCTTTCTGCCCCTCCCACGCTCACATGTGTGCATATGGACGCAGACTCTCTCTCAAAATAAATAAATAAACTTCAAAAAGAAGAAACGTGCATACCTTTCAACCTAACAATGCTACTTATAGATATCTATATTATAGAAATACTCATACAGGTATGTTCCAGAATATTTACTGCAGCCGGTTTTTAGCTGGAGAAAGTATGGGAATGATACAATCATTGATCAGTTTGGAAATACTGAAAGAAGTTTTGGTATATTCATGCACTGGTATTTTATTGAGGTTTAAGAGAATTAAATAGCTCTCTATATTAAGTGGACAAATGCTAGTGGCAAATCAGCACATACGGGATTTTCCCACATTAGTTAAAACACACACACACACACACACTCCTTTATATTCTGATGTATGCTTGTATATATAGATAGAAATACACCAATCTGCCAATAATCATTACCTCTTAGGAATGCAGTGGGACTGGGGTGAAGGTAGGAGTGGAAAATAAGACTTTCATTGTTCATTCTATATTTCTCTGATGTGATTTTCAAAACTTGTTTTATTCATATAAAAAACTTTACCAGGGCGCTTGGGTGGCTCAGTCAGTTAAATGTCTGACTTCGGCTCTGGTCATGATCTAGCGGTCTGTGAGGTCAAGCCCCATGTTGGGCTCTGTGCTGACAGCTCAGAGCCGGCAGCCTGCTTCGGATTCTGTGTCTCCCTCTCTCTCTCTGACCCTCTCCTGCTCACTCTCTCTCTCTCTCAAAAATAAATAAACATTAAAAAAATTTTTTAAGTTTTCCTATATAACCTATATATCAGTTGGAAAGTACAATTTTAAAATCTCATTCATAATAGCAAATCATGAATATGTATATATGTGTGTAATGTACGTATACAAAATTTTGCCTTAATAATATACCTCAAAATAAATGTTTGATGGATTAAAGATCTATACTTAAAAATAAAACCATAAATACATAAGAAGGTGAATTTAGGAGTATATTAATACAATAATGGGGTAGGAAATAATTTTCAAAACATGACACCAAAGACAGCAAAGGAATAGATTAAAAGATTTGATCACTTAAATCCCTTTATCTCATTAAAAAATGCCATGTACAAAATTAAAAGGCAAGTGAAAAACTTGGAAGAAACAATTACAAGATATACAAGAGACAAAGAGTTAATATCTTTGACGCATGGAGAGACCCTACAATTCAAAAGAAAAATTCAAATACTGTACTCAAAAGACATCACACAGAGGGCATAAACAGGTAATTCACCAAAGAAGAACTATAAACATTTCATTAAAGATATATATACATATATATACACATATATATACATATATATGTGTGTGTGTGTGCATGTGTGTGTGTGTGTGTGTGTGTGTGTGTGTAGAGAGAGAAGGAGAGAGAGAAAAAAAATATACAGAGATTGATAACTACATAAAATATAGATATACATCTATGTTATCCTCAAGAAATGAAAAGTAAAATGAGGCACTTTCCATATCAAATTGATATCACTTTGTTAAATAATACTCAATATTAGCAGAATATAAGGAAGGGGCACTATTATCATATGTGTGTGTTGGGGAGGTAATAATGTGGCATGACATGCCTGAAGGACAGGGCACTTTGGCAACAAGTATTAAAATCTTTGAATGTGCATTTCCTTTAACCCGCGATTCCACATCTAGCAATTAAACCTAAAGAAATAATTAAGAATGTGTACTAAGATCTCACTAAAATGATGTTCATCAGAGTGTTGTTAATAAAAGTGCAACTAGATTGCCCTTCTTCCTTGCCTGCTGCCAAGGGAGGGATAAAATGGTGTGGGAAGACAGGGATCCAGAAGGAGAAAATGAGGCAGGGTGTAAATTACATTAGAAAAGAGAACTCTGCAAGATTAGGCCTTCAGACACCCTTTCAGCCGAACAAGATACAGAAGGTAATGCCAGTAGGAGCAATATGAATCCCATGGGGAGTCCTGTTGTGGGTTGTTGATAAGAAATAAACTCTCCAAGTTCAAGACCTCTTATCTTTGTTATTTATTCATTCATTCATTCATCCATCCATCCATTCAACAAATATTTATTGAGCAATTACTCTAGGCTGGATATCATTCTAGGTACCAGAGATGAATGCACAGGTGGAATATTACAGGTGGAAGAATGGATGGACGGACGGATGGACGAATGGATGGACGGACAGATGGACAGACAGACGAACGGATGGATGGATGGATGGATAAATAATGAATAACAAAGAAAAAAGGCAGACTGCAAATCAGGAGTGGGGCCACCTGATGTCCTTCCTCCTTTTCCTTCCTCTGCCCCCCACCAGCGTCCCTCTCAGCTTCTGAAATTGGCAGAGGAGTAGTTCCCAGCTCACATCATAGGTCAAGAAGATTTTGACAGCATTAGCAGTGGGTGACTTTTTAGTTCCAGGAAAAAGGGCACAGCCTGGAAAAGGAATACAGAGGGAGCACTGGAGGAGATGAATGGAAAGGATCAAGGTTAATGGAGTGAGGGTGGAAGGTAGCAGAAAATGGGGAAGACTGGCTTGAATGGGCGCACTCTGAACTCGATCCCACGCATTCATTAAAAATGATATAGAAGAATGTTTAACACCCATGGGGGACACTCAAGAAGCTGGGGCAGTGGCCAATTACACTAGGGTGCGGTGCCTAGATTTTCCCACTTTTCCCCGTGGTCTGTGTGGTTTAGATTCAATTACTGGAAACCTGGGTGAAGAACAGATTGAATTTCCTCTAAACTTCTGTGCACACATCTGTATGTGCACATGTCCACATACCCATGCACAGGAGAAGGGACACAGTCCACCTTTGTCACATCTCTACCTCTGACCCGAAGACTTGCACCCCTTCAGGGGTGCTGATGAATCTGCCAGGGCAAACATTCATAGTGCCCACTAGGTCAGAGAAAACAATGCCACTGATTCCATGACTGTCACTTTCCTTCCCAGAAAGGGAGCTCCAGTCACCTTCTTTGAGCCAAAGACAAAGAGCCTAGTCCCTACATCAAAAGAGAAAACAAAAAGCACATCTAAATAGCCACCCCCAGGATTCTACTGAATAAATAAATTAGGGTAGTAGTTATACAATTGTTCTTGCGCTCATCAAAAAAGATGCAGAAGAATACATTAAATTAAACATTTGATTATAAAATGGCACGTGAAGTACAATCCCACTTTATATACAACAGCAACAACAACAATGAAAGAAAGCAAATGCACAAAATAGTCTGGAAGGATGCACAGCGAAGAGTCAACATTGGTGATCACTAAGGGATTTCTATTTCCTTCTAGCTGTTCAACTCTGATTTCTGATATTTCAAAATAAGCTTGAATGTAATGATAGAGAAATTAGTAAAATGCAGTATATAGAAATGAGAAGAAAGAAATGCTCTCCTGTCGATTTTTCAGCATCCAGGGCATCATATAAGCCACCTGTCAGTCACACAGGACATGTGAGGTCAGGAAGAGTGGAGTGCCTGGCCCCCTTGTTCCAGTGGCTCTTCATCTAGCCACCTGCTGTGGGCTGGGCTAGGAGTGAAGGGACAGGCACAAGAAAGGCAGCAATTTCTGCCAAAGCCAGATCCTTTCTCTTACAGGTGAGGCAGGTTGACGTGCTGGGGCCACGTGGCTGCCAAAGCCTCTCCATCTTCTCCATCGAGCTCCCTTTGGCTTGCAGCTCTTTCTAGATTATTCAGGAGGCACATGTTTTTTCCAAAGGTTATCACCGTAAGGGGCTGTTACGTGGTAGCAACTTATGGGGAAACACCAACAAGATGTGGGTCCCCGTTTTAAACGAGCACATTCATGACAGAAACCTGGTTCACAGGATGCAGTTATGTAGTCATTGAACAGACATTTACCAAGGGTCATTGTGTCAATTGCCGAGCTGTGCCGGCCCTGGCACCTTGCTCAGTCCTTTAAAGGAAAACTGGCAAGCACGGATTCTCAGGGTGGAAACAGCTAGGAAATGGCCCCAACCACCAGTAGACAATCCAAGCTTCCTCAATACTCAGAGCTAAAAAAATATGCATTTCCTATCTCAGGTATTTATAGCCGCACAAATTATCCTTCCCCAAAGAGCAGAGCGCTCCTACATCATTCTGATGTCCCCCGGCCCAGAGCAAGGGGGTGTGGATTTCCAAGGAAACCCCATTCCAGAGGCCAGCCCAGCCCATCAGCACAGCCCCGACTGGTGCCCCAGGCCCCTGGTGCCTGAACCTCTCCTGATCCCATAACCACATGAGACTCTCCTGCCTCCCTTCTCCTTCCTCGGGCTGTTTGTCTCCCGGCGCTCACCGCAGCTGATCAGCTGTCCCCTTTCACTGATGCCTGCACTAGGTTAACAAGTCATATGTCAGAGGTGTCTGTACCCCTCCCACGTGCCCCGCACAGCGCACATATTTCTCCCGTAGCAAACGCACAACAACTCCTGACTCCGACAGAGACTCTGCAGGTATCTGCCTTGGAGGGAGGGCATCCACACATCCCCCGGTGGGTGGTGCCAATTTCCAATGCGCAGAAAGCCCAGGTGGAAAACACGCTGGGTTCACCTTCTGATGATGCTGGTTCTGAAAACCTGCCTTCCAGACTAGAGCACCGGACCCATGAACAGACACCAGGAGGAAGGCCGGCAAGAGGCCAAAGGCAGAACAGCAGTCGTCAGTGGCTCCACGTGTTTCAAGAAGCTTTCCAGAAGGCACTGGTCTGTGCGCTCATGAGCCTATCCAGCCTGAAGCTGCTTTCAGTCCCGCAGCCTTTGACATTCACACACTAGGAGGACTCCAGCTCAGGGAGTGGTACTGAGGGACCGCAGCGACGGTGACCGACCTCACTCCATGTGTGCTGAACACTGTTCTGGGTGCCTTCACGCGACCCTTCACAGCAACTCTGTGAGATAATTTTACTATCATCAAACCCATAATGGAGGAACTAGGCACAGAGAGATTAAATAACTTGCCCAAAGTCACCCATCTGATAAATGGAATCGCTGGGACCTTCTCCGTGTACCATACATCTACCCCTAAGCCACCATGACCTCCGGTAGCCCTCAGTTAACGCAGCTGGGATTCCTGGGACCCTGGAGTCGAGGAAAACCAGGGCTCCCTCCAGCCTGTCATGAATACGGAATCTCCACCTGAGTTTGCCTGCGCGTTTCCTCAGGGGGACTGGGCTCCCCTGAATAGACTGGAAGCCCCCGGAAGGGCAGGGCGGCCCCCTACGTGCCCAGACCCAGGTCTGTGTGCGTGGTAACAGGTCCTCCGCGGGACGGTGCTGACCCGAAGGCCATTTCACGTGCCATTTGTGTTTTTAGGACGGGCAGCAAGGAACGTGGGAAAGAACAACCAGTACATTGCGGTAAGGAGATTTTAGATGAAGAGCAGGAAAATAAATGAAAGAAAGAAAGAAAGAAAGAAAGAAAGAAAGAAAGAAAGAAAGAAAGAAAGAAAGAAAGAAAAAGAAAGAACAACGAACACTGGGCCAGTGGTGGGGAAAGCTAAAAGGATTAAGTTGCCTGAATTCACCCTTAAATTCCCATGAATTCTTCAGCCAAGTGGAGATTCCATGTACGCCGGCCAGCAGATGTTCGCTGAGAGCCTACTATGTGACCGTCCGGCCCCCGGAGGCGCCAGCAGGCTCCCATCACGGGCCTGGTGTAGTCCCCTGCCGTCAGGAGCGCAGCACGAGCCAGGGACGGTCAGAGAGCCCCTGGACCCAGAACCAGGAGGGCAGCCGCCGAGCTCAGCGGCAGCCGAGGCTGCACGAGGCAGCGAGCGGTGTCCTCTCTGGGGCTGCAACCGCGGATCAGGCATGCATTTCACAAACTTCAAGTAAGTGGGCCATAACTCACTTGAAGTGCACTTGCCCCGGAGTTGGGTCTGCAGCAGCAAGCGGAGGGGAGCTCACCGCCAGTGCCAAGACCTTGCACGACCTCCCTCCCCCAGACCTGACTCGAAACGGTCTTAATGACCCAAATGCCGTAACCAGAAGAGTTTCCTCTCTGCTCGAGAAACAGGAAAAATAGAGAAACACATTCTTGCTCAGCCTTTGACCTTTGGCTCTCACTTTCCGTCTCCCAGCATTTTGGGGGGAAAGAGTTTGTCTTTTCAAAGGGCGGCCTTGTCCTCTCTGCACATTTTCGTGAAATGACGTAAAGAGGCAACTTCTAAAAAAATAGTGTCATGCCGGAAAGCGCGGGCCCTCTGAATGAGCCCGGCTGTTTGTCTATAATCACTCCAACGTCTGAAATGCCCAGATCACATATGCTTCAGAGGCTGGAACTAACAATATGTTCTTGATGTCATTTTAGGCAACTGCCAGGGAGCATGTCCAAGGGCAGCTCGTCGGCGGAGTTGGGCCCACCCGCCAGCACCCCTTCTCACCCCTTCTGCACGTGAGACCGACCGCACAGAGCTGTGAGCGTTCCTGCCAGAGGCCAGAGGACGGCAACACCGAACGTAAACATTTATTCCTCGACGACAAGGAGAAGTCTGCCGTGTCAGGCTTGGGGTTTGGGCCTCACAATAAAGCCTTTGTCCGTGCGAACGGCAAAGGGGTGAACATTCCCCTCCAACTCAATCTGCAGGACGGCAGGTCACTTTAAATCGAATTGTTAAACCTTAAAAAAAAAAAGTTTTTTCTAATATCCAAAAATTAAAAATCTCTCTCTCTCTCTCTCTTCTCTCTCTCTCTCTCTCTCTCACACACACACACACACACACACACACACACACACACTTTTTTATAGTAAGTAAAGCCGCTGAAATAATATGATCTGGCATGCTTTGGAGAAAGGCAGTTTTTGAGAACTGCATCTTTAACATCCCCAGGGGTTTGCATGCTTTTACAACACAGGAGCCTGCTGAGGGTTCCATGTGAGAAGGGGAAATCGAAGGTGGCTGGGACAGTTAGAACAGGTTGTTTCAAGTGATCAGAGGCCCCATACACCGTACGGGTGAGCACGGCTTCCTCCTGAAAGGGTAGAACGAACTACTCTCCTAACCATCCTGAAGCCTTAGAAGTATTATGCTGTTACAGATTTCAAAAGGTTAGCTTCAATGAACCTGACATCAGTATAACCCAAAATAACCCATTCAAGAGAAAAGTAAGAAATAATTGCTGTTTTCTCTTTTTTTTCCCCCTCCGCTATATTGCTATAATGATTTTGCATAACAGATTGAACAAAGCGCTGTTGTGACAGGTGGTGGAATTCAGCTAGTAAGCACCGAGACAGGGTTCAATTTAGTTTGTGAATCCTTTAATTGTTGTGCAGCTAATTAAAGAAGGTTCTTTACACTCGCAAGTGTTTACCGTTGCTAGTATGCATACATGAAAAATTAAATTGTGCCTTCAAGGGCTGAGAACTATAGAAAAATCATAGCTGAGGCTGCAACCAGCTCAAAATAGCTGCTTTTCACAATTGGAATTTGTAAAACTTTTTGCTAAGCAAATATAGAGCTAATTAGAAGTGTTCGTTGGACCAATTAACATTTAAATAAATAAGCCATATTGCACATTTCACAGTCTTTATTTAATGATGCTTCTAACTCTTTGGAAAGATTCTCTTAAGTACAAATAAGTTGTCATAAAAATGAAAGATAAAAATAACCCCATAACAGTATATGCTATTTTTTTCCTTTTGCCTTGAAGTCCCTTCCGAAAACTCTGTACCTATTATTGAAGAAGAAAAGGGAAAAAAAAACACACACCTACCACCCACAAATCCGGATCTTTCTTTCATCTTCTCTAGTTACCTTTCCCTTCTTTGAATAGAAACAGAAAAACATATTTTATTACTATTTAAATTGTTATGATAATTCTGTTTACTTACGGTTTTTACCCCATGGTAGAAAAATCTGTTTTAGAAAATCCCACTTTAATCTGAGAACATGCGTAAGCAAGGAAAAGAAGGAAAGGGAGGGCAAAAACAGTAGTGTCTGGGGGGGGGGGAGGGTGTGCAGTGGAGACATGGCTGGGAAATCCCTCCCACGTGTTCCTGTGCAGGGTGAACCCTCAGGGGACTCTGCACCCACTCCCAGGGCCACGCCCATTTTCACTAGAGGCCAGAGGCACTGGGTGGTGGGACACCCAACCTGGACCCCGGAGTCCCTCTTTCTCACCGTCAAAGACCAAGATGTGTATGTCAATGGAAGAGAACAGACAACCCACAAGCAGCCTCCACATTTGGCATTTTTTACACAGATGTGCAAGTAATTCAAAGGAGGAGGGGTAGTTTTTCCCACAAATGGTGCTGGGTGGAAAAAAGGGACCTTGACCTAAACGTCACATCTTACACAAAAATTAACTCAAAATGCATCACAGATTTCAAGGTAAAACATTAAAGAAGATAACACGGGAAAACATCATCAGGACCTAGACCCTGGCAAAGAGCTCTCAGACATGGCACCAAAGGCATGATCCATAAAAGGTAAAATTGATGAATTGGGTCTCATCAAAATAAAAAAAAATTTTGCTCCACAGAAGACCCTGCTAGGAAGATGAAAAGACAAGCCATAGGCCGGGAGAAAATATTTGCAAACCACATGTCTGACAAAGGACTGAATCTAGTATATACAAAGAACTCTCAAACTCAACAGTAAAGAGACAAAAATATCATTAGAAAATGGGCAGGAGACACGATCAGACATTTCACCAAGAGGATATAAAGGATGTTCAAATAAATGCATAGAAAGACGTTCAAAACAAGTGAACGAGATATTCACTAGCAATTGGGAAAATACGAATTAAAACCACCATGGTATATACCACGGCACACCTACCACGACAGTTAAAATAACAAACGGCGAGAATACCAAATGCTGGCCAGGATGCAAAGAGACTGGATCTCTCATCCATTGCTGAGCCGAATACAAGATGGGTACAGCCACTCTTGAAAACAGTTTGGTAGTTTCTTCCAAAACGAAGCATACAGGGCACGGCCTGGGTGGCTCAGTCAGTCAAGCATCTGATTCTTGATTCCTGCTCAGGGCACAATCTCACAGTTTGTGAGATTGAGCCCCCAAGTCGGGCTCTGCGCTGAGCATGGAACCTGCTTAAGATTCTCTCTCTCCCTCTCCCTCTACCCACCCCCTCAAACTCTCTCTCTCTCCCTCTCTCTCTCTCTCTCTCTCCCAAAAACAAAACAACAAAACATACTCTTACCATACAACCCAGCGAGTGCACTTCTGACCATTCATCTTACAGAAATGAGAACCTATTTCTTTTTTTTTTTTTTTTTTAAAGTTTATTTATTTTTGGGACAGAGAGAGACAGAGCATGAACGGGGGAGGGGCAGAGAGAGAGGGAGACACAGAATCGGAAACAGGCTCCAGGCTCTGAGCCATCAGCCCAGAGCCCGACGCGGGGCTCAAACTCACGAACCGTGAGATCGTGACCCGGCTGAAGTCGGACGCTTAACCGACTGCGCCACCCAGGCGCCCCGAGAACCTATTTCCATACGAAAACTTGTCGACCTACTGTTCACCACAGCTTCATTTGTGTTAGCCGAAAGCTGGAAACAACCACAATGCCCCCACAAGAGGGGAATGGTAAGCAAACTGTGGTCCATCCATACGATGGAGGACGACTCAGCACGTTGAGACACGCGGCAATGTGGATGGGATCTCAAGGGCAACATGCTGAGTAAGAAAGGTCCATTTAACGCATGCTTCCATTTACCTAATATTTTCAAACTGACAAAATCATAAAGATGGCATATAGATTAGTAACTGCCAGGGGCTAGAATGGCGGGGCTGGGATGAGTATTACAAGCACAAAGGGGCAGCGTGCACAACATCTTTGTGGTGACGGAACAGGTCTGTATCTTAACTGAGGTGGTACTTACGGAATGCACAGATGCCATCAAATAACATACAACTCTGTGCACCTCGTAGCAATACCACTTTCCTGGTTTTGCTATTATAGTTGACCCTGGAACAAGGCAGGGGTCAGGGACACCGATCCCCCGTGCGGTTCAAAAACTGCATATAACTTTTGACTCGCCCAAAACTCAACTACAGATCACCTGCTATTGACTGAAAGCCTTACCAATAGCATAAAGAGTCGATTAACTCCTATTTTGGATAGTATATGCATTATATGCTGTATTCTTGCAATAAAGTGAGCTAGAGAAAAGAAAGTCTTAAGAAAATCATAAGGAAGAGAAAATACATCTACAGCATGGTACTTATCAAAAACATAAGTGTCTAAGTGGACCTGTGTAGATCACATCCATGCTGTTCAAAGGTCAATGCTACACTATGGAGGAAACCAGGTAAACAGTCCACAGGGACCTCCCTGTATTACCTTTGTAACTTCCTATAAACCTGTAATTATTTCAAAGTTTTAAGGCTTAAAAAGAAAACTGAGAAATGAATGTTTAAATTACATGCCATTTTCTGTTGGTACTTTCTAACACCCTGGAGCTGCCCTCTTTTTTTTTTTTTTTTAATTTTTTTTTTCAAAGTTTATTTATTTTTGGGACAGAGAGAGACAGAGCATGAACAGGGGAGGGGCAGAGAGAGAGGGAGACACAGAATCGGAAACAGGCTCCAGGCTCTGAGCCATCAGCTCAGAGCTTGATGCGGGGCTCGAACTCCCGGACCACGAGATCATGACCTGGCTGAAGTCGGATGCTTAACCGACTGCGCCACCCAGGCGCCCCTGGAGCTGCCCTCTTTTGTGAGCTCTTCACTCCACATTGAGAGCCAAGAATCTACTCTCTCCGCTGAAGGATTCTCTCTCTCTCTCTCACACATCCACGTGTTTCTGAGCACAGGTTACCCTCCTGTAAGAATGAGGGTCTTCTCAGACCTCCTCCTCCACATCCTCATGCCTGGTAATCACTAAGAGGTCTTCCTGTCCCATTTGGCTCCCAGCATTGAAACCAAATTAAAGAGACCAATTAACATTTAAATAAATGAGACAGATCTGTGAAGAATACCCAGAAACCAAAATCTAAGGGGTAGGATGGAAATGACAATATCAAACGAAGAACTTAAAGCTGCTTTATTTTTTAACTTTTTGTTTTGAGATCATTATAGATTCACAGGTCCTATAACATATAAGGTAGAGGGACCCTGCCTACTTTCTTCGTCTACCCACGATAACCTTGTACATAACCACAGTGCAGTATCACAAGCAGAAAACTGATGTAGATTTCACTAGTTTCACATACATTCATTTGTGTGCGTGTGTGTGTGTGTGTGTGTGCGCACGCGCACGCATTTAGTCCTATGCAATTTTATCACGGGTAGTCTTGCTTGGCAAAACAGACAAGAGAGGAGGCTAGCTGGAGAGCCCCAAGCCGGTGAGACTTCTTCCCAACGAAACCTTCCATTTACGATGCAAAGTGTGGGTTGAGACACTGTGTGTATGATGTGTGTGGGAGTCCCGAGATTTAGCAGGCAAAGTCAGGAACAGTATAATCTCTCTTACCACTGAGTCTCAAACCACGTTGCCAGCTTGGTCTCTGTTAAACAAGCTCTCAAGTCACAAGTTCCAACAAATAATAAATGCTTGGGTTTTCAACCTTAGGGCCCTGGGAGGCCGAAAGGCCAACCAGGAACTCTGGGCTCTGCGAAGAGGCTGGGGAGGAAGAAGCAGGTTTGCAGGAGGGCCAAGATTCCCATCTGACAGGAAGGTCAGGAAGCCCTTTAAAGACTGCCCTCACATCACAGAAAGGAGGCAGGACACATTCCGTGAGAAGTCCCCCTTCCCCCTAAAACCCTTTGCAGATTCTCCTCCTAGAAACTGTTGCTCCGTAAACTACTGGCAATCTCACTGAATGTCTATGCAACAGGTGGATGGGGGAGACCAATCTAAAGAAATTGCCAAAAACAAAAATAAACCGCATGCTTCTAGAACTTTGAACTGACCCAGAAAATAGAAGTCAAATTGGACATGTCCTTTCAAACTGCTTATTTTAAGGACCCTAGAACACAGACATGTGATCCCTTACTTGGAAGAAATCCATCAGTCCAAATTCCCTCCTACAGACACAATCATCCTCTTGGGTGGGAATGGGAGGAGTTTTCCAGCATCCCTCTGGCTGAATAAAAGGATGGCATTTTTTGTAACTGGCATTTTTTGCTTGATGAGAAGTTGTCTTTAAAAACATAATGAAATAGGCACAGCGGAGAAGCGTTTTAGGGCAGTGAAATTCTTGTACCATAGTTTGTAATGTACATTGTAGCATCCAAACACTACAATGGTGGAAATGTGTCATTATACATTGGTCCAAACCCATAGAATGTACACCAAGAGTGAACCCTGATGTAATGATGGACTTTGGGTGATAATGACGTGTCAGCGGAGGTTCATCAATTGTAACCAACGTACCACTGTGGTGCGGGTTGTCCAAAGTGGGGGTGGTAGTATGTGGGGGCGGGGCTCTATGGGCAATCTCTTTGCTTTCCATTCAGTTTTCCTGTGAACCTAAACCTGCCCTAAAAAATAAATTTTATTAACTAAAAAGACTGAAAACAGAAATGTAAGTGATCCAGTTACTGTCAACCTTCCACTCCAAACAAGCCCTAACTTGCATTAAAATGATAAAAAGTCCCTACTAAAGAGAAACGGATTCTTTACAGCATCTGAGACTCAGCAAAATGCAGAGGCATTTCATCACAGCAGAGGCAAAGTTTGATGTTGGAAAAGGACACGGTGCTAAAACCGGATCACCAGCACCACTGAGGGGAACGTATAGACTCCTCCCAGCACAGCGTCCTGGGAAGGAGCGGCTCTCCTCAGACCAATAAAACAAAGGTCTGGGTGACCCTGGGCCCTCTTCCCACAGGACGAATTCCTGACCAGTGACTGTGGCACGTCAGGGTCAACGTTCTCCATCCACCGGCAGGACTGGCTATCAACATTAAACCACAACCTGCCCATCCCCAACATCCCAAACCAAATGTGCGTCTCGGGTGTTTTACTGTAGATGTTGCAAACTGAGAAAAAAAATTGCCGCTTTTATGTTTCAGTTACTTGATATTCCCTTTATGGTTTCCCAAAGTGACGATTTGTTGGTTTTTTAGACTATATGTTTGGAGGGTCATAAAGTAGCCGTCCCATGTTAGCTCCCTTTAAAAAAAAAAATCAGTTTTATTAATATTGTACCACCGATGACATGAAAACGGGCAGTAATTAAGGTTCACCTAAGGTGTGTCCCTTTCGCACAGCAGAAAGCCTAGGACCAGACCCTCCTTTGGTTCAGTGAGGCGTCGATAGAAGTGACAGTCTCACTGATGGGTAACTTTGCAACCAGGCACTAAAGCCTTTACGTGCTTGACTTTTATCTGCAGGGGTAGCCGGGCCCGTGAGCAGTCGAGCCAAGAGCCAGATGTGTGCGACCCCAAAGCCAGTGACTCTCCCCCCAAGTCTCTCCAGCACTACTGCGTGCAAGGCCTGGGCATTGATGAGTGGGGATTGTCTCTCGGGAGGGTAAAGAAGCAACTTCTCACGTGTACTTTGCAGACTGCACTATTTACAGGCAGAGCAAACAATCGCCACCCAGTACTGGAGCAAAGATGACATTGTTCCCCTTCCCTTGGTGGAGAGGGTGTGGTGGCGCACAGGGCTCCGGGGAGGGACACGGAAGGTGGCTTCCTCGGGTGCCCTGGAGCAGATGTAAGAGACACACCTGGCCCCATCACACACCTGGGTATGTGCGCCCTGGGAGGCAGGAAGGTGGCCGGGAACCAGGAGTGGGAAGAGGGCTGTTTAAGGAAGTGAGCGTTTACAAATGCAAATCCAGTAATTACACACCCCCACACACACCTATCCGTAGTTAGACACCGAACTACCCATTTGCACACGCAATTACCCAATTTGTACAGGTTCATAATAGATAAGTAGGCAAGAGCGGGGCACACCTGTTGGACTGGCTTCAGAAAATATAAATAATCCGCTAAGAGACAAAGGAGGAAATTGAAGTCCTCTAAGGAAGGGTCTGGGCCACCAATTAGATAGATGTCCACGTATCTGGTGTGTAAAAGGCCCCTGCTATGTGGGTTGATGTCAGCAAGAGTCACCGGGTGCCACTAGCTGATCTGATGGTGTGGCTGACCTTTGGTCATCTGTGCGTGCCCTTCCCTGGTCTGGATCTCCCTTCCCTGGCCAGCGATCCTGGCAGACTCCTCGGCCTCCACCTTGGAACCAAGGGCTTTCTCCCCACACGTGCTTCCCATCTGTTTTCTCTCCATCTCCCTCACTACCCCCCCCATCTAAACCACCACCACACGCCCAAGCTTCTGCTGGTTTCCCTGCATCCATCCTACCCACATGAGCCCTTAAGCAATTCTGCCCATTGTATAACAGCCACCAGTCACTGTGGAGACTAAAACCCTTAACACGTCTACAAGGCCTATGTGGTCTCGCCTCACCTCTCTCTCCCACCCAGCTCACAACATCCCTTTACTCTCTGCCCGCAGCCCCACTGCCCACCCTCCAGTCCTCAGATTCACTGAGTAGTTCCCTCTTCCACAGGGCCTTTGCAGTCACTCTTCCCTCTGCCAGAATGCTCTTCCTTGTGCTGTGCCTGTCTACCCCCCACCCAAGATTGCTGAGATTATCCTTTGCCAGGTGCAAGTCCCTGGCAGGGAGGCTCTGAGAGCTCCAGAGACCGCTCCCTAAGGCACCTGCCCGAGTCGTGATTTTGTATATGTTCATACGATTTTCTAACGAATATCTGTCCCTCCCTCCAGACTAAAGGTTCCACAAAAACAGGGATGGAGAGTCTATTTTTGTTCATCATCATATCCCCTGTGGATAGTAAGTCTCCAATGAAATCTTTGGCGATGAATGAATTACTGAGTGACCATATGAATGAATGAATGAATGAATGAGCTGCACCCTCTTCCTGGGTGCCTCTGCTTGCATTTTTCATGTTGCACCTGCATATCTCCTGGCTTCCTCCCTAGTAAAGTGGGAACATGGCGTAAGCAGGAACCTGGTCCTAGTGACGAAGTTCCATATGTGGTGGTTGAATGAATGCATGAGCGAATGGTGAGCTGTGTGGCCCTCAGAATTGTTCCCCTTACTCCGCACTTATGACCGCCACGACTCCCTCATACACACCACTTCTCCCCAGGGACAGCTTCACACAGTAGGTGGCATATGCACCTGCCGACCAGACACGTGAATTAACCTGTCATGCTGTGCCATAATAGAAAAGTAGTTTCCAAATGCCCTTGGGTGTTCAGCATCCACACAATCTCCCATATCTACTGCTGTGGTTTGAGTTGAAGTTACCAAGCCATTTAAAAATTAAATGAGCATGTACCCTGTCATATTTTGAGCTAACCATGCACTAATTTTCAGGACAGAGAAAAATAGTTAATTACTATTTTGTACCACAGTCCTCTCCGTCCCTTCCACCATAACGTAATGCAGTTAAATGAAGACGTCACTCTAGTGCAATTTTCATCTCTAGAGAGAAAACAGCACTTACAATTCTTTGTTTGGGAGTTTAATTTTAGCTCACTTAAGAACGGTGGTCGGATGTTCTCCTAAGAAAGAGACACCCTAGAAAACTGGGAGATCGCACAGAGAGCACAGGCTTGGCTGGGGAGATGCCCCGTTGCGGGCTCCATCCGGAAGCCGAAGCGGAGGGTCCGGCGGTTAGCATCACAGAGTAACCAGGTAACCGCAGCTAATTACCGGCGGCGGCGGCATAAGGCATGAATTTTACATCCTGAGCTTCCCAGCCCTTGTGTGCCGCCCTTGAGATGGGACCATGCACGGCCTCCACGTGGGTGTGAACTTCTTAAGGCTAAATTCTGTGGTCTCCTTAATGAAATCCCTGTGGTGGCTGCATCTACCCTCCACTTGTATTTTAGATTTGACCACAAATTCTCTCTGCCCCCACCTCCCCCACCTCTGGGGATTTGTGGTTTCTGTCTGGTTTCCTTGCAAATCCTGGATGACACCCATTGGGGCCCTGGGGCTCCCCAAGGGAAGACTCCAAATCCCCAGAGCGTGGGTGCGGCTGAGGGTTACGAAAGCAGGGACACCCCCTTCCCTGCAACGGCAAGGAGCCTGAAACCCCCCCTCCCCGGCACCCAGACAGCTGAGAGCCTCAGACAGAACGAAGGCATGCCTGCTTGTCTCTCCTGGCAGACACTTTCCTGGGAAATCCTGAACCAAGGAGAGGCCAGAGGGAGAGCATAGGATTTATAAGATATGCCACATCAGCTAAATTAATACTGATTTGTCCTGGGGCACAATTACAAGGTTTAAGGTTACAGTGCCAGCAGTTTGAGAGACGATTACATTCTAAGACAGCTTGGAAAGGGGTGCCAGAGTTGAAATCAGAACAAGGAAAAGTTTGGCAGAAGATTCAGTTTCTGAGCAAATTAGAAAATGTGGGTGGTTGTGTTTTTTGTTGTTTTTTTTCCCCGAGTTCCTTTACCTTTTACCCTCTTTTTCTTGATCGTCTTCAGATCCAGTCTGTCCTGGGCTTTATCATCTTTATATTAGGCACTGAGGAAAAGCAGCACCCAGGCACAAGCATTTCCAAATCGAGATTACTGGGCCAGGTGTGGGGCCAAGGGTCCCTCCTCTGCACCTGGGATCAGAGACAGTCCGTACTTCCTCGGGCTGTTGGCAGAGGGATTCCAGGTATGACCTGTCCAGGTACATGCGGAGGCAATGGCTGGGATCTCTGCTTCTGGCTGAAGCTGGGGTACTTCAGGCCCACAGCATGCACTTCTAGAAGCAAAACTTCGTTCCTAGTGAATATTAACGTGGCCAGTGCTCAAGCATTCACACAATCTTACGTATCTTACATATCTGAGCCGTGCCTGAGGTTTACAAAGTGCTCTGCTGAGAAGAGTTAGAAAGCTCACAAGTCAGGATTTCTGTTTATTCTGACACGAAAACGGATGCCCCCAGTGGCCCCAAACCCTCACTGGTGCTAAAGGGAGCTGAATGTAAGCAGAGGGTGTGGGGAGGACAGACAGTTTCCCTGTGCCTCAGTTAGAATCCTCTGGAAAATGCACAGATCTGCCTGCCACCTGGCCTGCCCATGCCGATCTCTGGCTACGTACGCATGGGTGTTTTTGAAAGCCAGGAAGGACACGGCAAGCCCAGTGCCTGGCTGGTGAGTTGGGAACAGCAAGAGGGGCCAGGGGAATCTGCGGCCTCGGGACACCCCAGGTCCTGACCGGCCGTTCCTCAGGCCTGAGCCACTAGCTGGCATCGCAGACCCTCTGCAGCCACCGCATGCCCCACGGCCCTCAGAGTTTCATTTCATGCCCTCACTCTTACTGGCTCACGCTGCCTTTCTCCTCTCCCAAGCCCTTTTTGGTCTGAGAGCTTATTAATGGGGAGAGAAGAGAAGGCCCTACCAGTTTTCATTTTATAAGTTCCAAAGTACACTAAGGACAGCTGAACTGAAGATTAAAGTAAAGAGAAAAGCGAATTAGCAGGATTTTCTTCTTTCTGCCCCACAGTCTCAGCCACAGCTCAGGGGCCCATAGGAAATGGATTCAGCAGACAGCAAACGCTAAGTGACGAGTAAACTTTTCCCTACGGGGCAGGCACCTCAGTGACACAGGCATGTCCTTGAAAGTCCCTGAGGTCCTGAGCGGGATGTCTGGGGAGACATCCCAGGGCAGGGGGCACTATGCACAGGTGGGTACGGACCTCAGCAGCCATTTGGGACGTTTCAGGGAAAACAGACGAGTGGTGCATGCCATGGGGCCTGGCCAGCCGTCTTTCCTCTCCAGTTCTGCTGGAAACATCTTTTCCCAGAGACCTTTACAGCTCAACTTGGAAAATGTCACAACAATGCACTCAGCAACCAAATGGTCCTTCTAGAAGACAGGAGGCAAGGGAGCCCACAGCAGCTATCTGCTATCTCTGTGGGCCAGCAGGACCCCTGCGGGCAGGGAAAAAATGAGGGAGTGGATCCACCAGGATTCAGCGGCCAAGGGCGTTATCGTGTATCTACCCAAAGGATATTTTCCAAGCCAGCACCTTCGATGGGTCCAGTCCTATGCCCAGCTTAGCCCAGTCTGGAATTTCCCCATTGGTAAGAAAGGCCTAGAACGATGGGTCCAGTCCTATGCCCAGCTTAGCCCAGTCTGGAATTTCCCCATCGGTAAGAAAGGCCTAGATCCGGCCCACGATAAATGTCACCACAATACAGTCCCTGGGGGCAAGTCATTACTCATTTTACCTGTACCGAACAGGTAAGAGATTCCGAGCTGGGAAGTGTAGGTGACATACAAGACCTCCAGTGGTAAACATACGTCTTGGGCCCAATGTTAATTTTCTTTACAAGGATCTTGTGCCCAGAGTCGATGGAGGGCAAGACTCTGACCCATGTTACTCAGATCCGGCAAGGGCCCTGCGATCACCCTCTAAGCAGACTCTCCCCCTCCCAGGAAGCCCTTCCCCAAAGGTTCCATGCACGGGAAGATCCCCCACCCCACGGTGACCTTCTGAAAAATGCCTTTGTGTGGAGGGGTGGTACAACCCAGTGCTTCACTTGGGAGTCCTAAGACCAGACCCCGCCTCTGCAAAGGCGCAGAGAGCAAGTGTAGGGTGGGAGCCCACACTGGGCAGTCCCACACCGGGGACCTCCGGGGACATCCACACTGGGGGAAGGGAAGAGGAGGGGCTCGCACACAGTCCCTTGTTCTGGCTTCACGGTGGAGAAGTTGGCGCTCCGAGAGTGGGCCTGGGGACTCCGTCCTCCCCACAAGACCACCCCATCCAGCCCTCAGACCTCCCGAAGGGACCGCTGCTGCACGGAAGGGGTGACTTCCAGGAAGCGGGCCCCCTACAGTCAGTTAGTCACTGCATAAATGTCCTATCGCCAGCTGTCCTAACGAGGACGAGATTCTAGTCTTGGGATGCAGGGGAAATCCATAATTGAAGCTCCGTCTTCACATTAGCTGCCATGCACTCACTAGCCGGGAAAAAATAGATACATCTTCCACTGCAGCCCAAGCCTGAAAGAACCTGAAAAGCACAGTCCTGCGTTACAAAGAGCTGGTCTCCGGATAACAGCACCTCACCCTGCAAGTTCACACTCATGTAGCTGGATCGTTCCCGGAAGTGAGGAAGTCGGAGCAGCCCTGCCCCACGACGTGACCGAGGGAGGGCGTGATCTGGGAGGGGCCTGAGGGTGTCAGGCACTGCCCCCCACCCCCCCGACGCTGCACCCTGGATGGCAAAGCCCTGAGAGGCCACAGCTGGAGGCCACGCCGGACCCTGTGGACTGGGGACCCCAGCTGCCGGCGGGCCGTGTGGGCTTGGGCAGAAGCACTGCGAGGGTGGCCACGGTGGCCTGAAGAGCCGGGACCCCCATCTGGTGGGTGCCCCGGGACACCCGCCGGTCCTCGCTGACACCCACAACTGCAGGTAGTTTTAACTCGGCGTACAAAGTCACATGACGTCTTTCACCCCAGTTCTCGGAGAGGAAATGCACACGTGCATTTTCACCGAGGTCCCTGAGCGCGGTGGTGTGTTGGCTCACGCGTCTTAACTCAGATTAAGCAAAAGAGGCCATCAGGGTGGACTTTAATTTACACCTCCCCCCTCCGCCAGAAGTCCGGTAGCTACTTGACTGTCTCCACCTCCCCACAGCCCACTTCTCATAGCTGTTGATTCCTGGCCAGATCAACATTCGTGCACAGCCTCGAAGGCCTTGGGATCTGAGAGCTATGGGAGGCGGGGCGGGTAGACTTGGGAGGAGGAATGGGGACCCGAGGGGTGCAGCCTACTGACCAGCCCACCCGTGCCAGGCCGGTGCCTGTCCTCCCTCCACACCCCCTCCTGGGCCTGCACCCCTTCTCTAGGCTGGCCCATGTCCTGGGCAGGCAGACGAGTAGGTGTCCGTGTGAGAGGAAGGTGGAGGTGGCCGTGCCCTCCAGCCAGGCCCCCTGGGGACAAGGACGGCAATCCCAACAGCCACTAGTGTCTTCAGCTTCTCTACAAACAGGGATTAAGCAACAGAGGCAACAAATGTCCCTCTCTGTGAGCATTTGACCTTATCTGGAGTGTGTCATCAGCTTCGAGAGTCATGGCTTATGTCAGTGTGGGTGAAAAACGGCCTCCACGGCTTCCAAATTGGGAGCGCTCTGCTCTCAGCGGCAGATGTAAACCAAGCCCGTGGTAAGTGGCAATAAATGGTTTGGAAAGAAGCAGTAGGTCCCTCACCGCCATCAGCCACGGGAGAGCAGGGAGCGGGCAGCTCTCGAGCACCTCCCTACACCAGCCTTGCTAAGCGAGGTCTTCTGGGCCCTGCTCGCGGCAACCGGGGGCTGTGGGGCCTCGGCCTCGACTGTGTGGGGCAGGACTCAAAGTCAGGCTGTGGCCAGTGATGGTCCCTTCCCGGGTGGGCAAGCTCCGTTTCCTTCAGCGGCTCACAGCCGAGCACCTGCCCTCTCCCACGTTCAGGTTATGCTCAGGCTTTCTTGTGACGCCATCCCGAGGCCTCGACGGGTTCTGACCACAGGGCCCCAGAGCCTGTGGATGAGGGCCTGTGTCACATGCGGGCCACAACAACATAAAAAACAGAGCTCTCCCTTCCACCGACCACCTTTTCCGTTTCCACTGATGCTTCGATTGCAAATCAAACAGACCGGCTCCTGCTTGTACGTTGCTTCCCCCAGCATCTTTTTTATCAGAATCTTAACACGCAGATGTCAACATGCTATCTTAAAAACTGCTGATACACTGTGACTTTGGATAAGCCCTCAGATACAGTCCCCTCCTATACACACCGCCAACCCGCACACGAGCTCTGTCACTGCTTCTCCACGATACACCTGTGCCAGGAGATGTAGAAGGGATTGCCAAGTTTCTTCCACCAAAACCTGCTCCCGAGAGCCTAAAAATAAACACCTGATGCCCAGGGCTTCCAGCTGTGTGCCCGGCACTGCCTTAGATGTCCACAGATATTCATATTAGCAAACACTAAGCACCTACTACGTGCCAGGGGAGACAAGAGGCAGGAAGGGCAGACGTGTAGGCAGACTATACTGTGTGGTCAGCTAACAGAGGGCTAATTCCACCCAGAGCCAAGAGAAATGGCTTCCACAGTGGGATGACTTTTCAGTGGGATTCTGGAGGATGAACAGGAATTTTCTGAAGTGGGGGGAAGAAGGATAAGTGGCTGGCTTTCTAAGACAAGGACATACATACACGAAGGGCATAGAGAACCCGAGGGTCCGGGTATCTGAGGAATGACAAGGTGCTCCGGGACACAGAAAAGAGGTGGCACGGAAAAGGGACAGGGCAGGGGCTGGGAGCATGTCATGTGAGATGGAGCTGGGAAGGTAGGACACAGCCAGGTAGTGGGGGGGCCTCAGATGCAACGCCAGTTGTCCACACGATCTCCGAAAAATATCTGTCAGTTCAGTGACCTGGGGACTGCCATTCATTCATTCATTCATTCGGGCATTTCCATTAAGGTCCCACAAGTACACAAGGCTCCACAGGGTCCATGGCTCCACCCAGCCGGGGATACAAAACAACAACACAAAAGATATCCCAAGGTGGTACCTATAAGGCTGAGTGCAGATGACAGTGGAGGTTTACGGTGCAGGTGAGCCTGAACAGCCGAGTCTGAACAGCTGGGGGTAGCGGGTGGCACACCAGTAGAAGGAACTGTGTAAGCCCAGGTGTGGGGTGGACGGCGTGTGCTGTGCTCGCATCCATGAGAAGGCAGCTTCCATGTTAGAGCCTATAAGAAGGCTAAGGATGCTTAGTGAGGCCTGGTGCAGGGACGCCTTAAATGCTGAGCTCAGATGGTAGGACTCTACCTTGCAGCTAACCAGGAGTCACCCCTGCATTAGGAACAGCAAACAGCTCGCGGTGGAGGTGGGGAGATTGATGACGGCAGCACAACAGAACAGTCAAGAATGACCAGAGGAGGAATCTCGCTTCACAGCCAGGGTACTGCCCAGTCCCCCAGCCCACAGGAAACACCCATCCAGGCCTCCAGCAGGAAACTGTCCCCCCTCCCTGGAAATGGCATGGCTTCCCAGGGCAGGTGGTGTCCCAGGCAGGTGGCCTGTGCCCTCTCCAGTCACCACAACCACAACCACCCCCAATACCATTGCTGCCCTCCACCACTGCGGTGGTCACCAAACTCAACCACCTTCCCTTCCCTCTTGCTGTTCCCTTGCCTCCTGGCTATTCCAACCTCTTCAACGCCCTTCCCTCCTTCTCCCACCTCCAGCTGGGAGCGTGGCTTTTCTAAACGCCATCCGGGCCCCCATTCCTCCTCCCCCAATCCTCACAGCAATGTGTGTGAGTGATCCTTTGGCGGTCACACTCTACACCATTTGGCAGTCTCCGTGCAGCGTCTCAGCTCCCCCATGTCAGGATCTACATCCATGACTGAAAGCCCCCAGGGAGCCCAACACAGGGCCTTGCCCATGAGACCCCTAGATAGAAAAAGCACCAGGCACCCACCCCGTGCCATCCACTAGTATGGTGTGTCATTGAGAGAACCTGGCTTTGCCCCCTGTTCACCGCCTTGCCCCATCCACGCGCAGTATGTGGTCCACAACGAACACTAGTCAACATTAGCAGGGGTACAGCTGCCCGCACACTGTCCCAGTGGGACAAACCCCAGGCCTGAGCAAAGAAAGATCTACCCAGCTCGATGTCATAGATACATTCCCAAAAACCTGAGTTGCATTCATTGCTTTTATGGGCGAAAACCTGCATTTTATTCCAGATGCACGAGAGTGAGTTGGCCAATTTTGAGGCTCTCCACGGGGAATTTTTTTGAACAAAGAAGAATGGCTCCCTGATTTGTGTTTGATAAAGGATGATTTCCTATACCAAGCGTCCTTAACACAGGGAGCACCCATATGTTCTGAAGTCAGGGACTTACGAGCCTGCCGTTCCCTCCATCCCCACCAAAACCACTTGGATTGCATGTGACCCACTGGGTCCCCACCTCCGATGCAGTTCCTGCCGAGCCAGGAGGCACTTCCTTCCCTCACCGCTGATCCCTGTCTGAGCGATGCATTAGCAACGTTCGTGCGCCGCCAGAAATACACTGATACCTCTAGAATTCACACAGGACTTCCTCCTTAGGAAAAAAAAAAAATTCCCTACCCACATCCCATCCACCAAAAGAATGCTTAATCAATGAAAAAATTAACTGTATCCCTAAATAAAGAAGTGCAGATATTTTCTTTACAGTGCTTTATTAATTTGTAAATACCATTATTGAATTTTTGAAAGTTCTAATTTAAATGTATTGATCTATTATTGTTTTGTGGATTTTCCACCCAAATGTCTTGGAGGAAATGAATGGCTAACACGGGACCACTGCAGCTGCGGAAACTTTGCCAAACCGTTAAAAGAGAGTTTTGCACACACGCTGCGTAAGGAATTGCTGTCCGGTCCACAAAGCTGACGTGTTTATGCTTCATTCGGACTGGACAACTTTCTTTCAAGAGCTGTGTCGGTAGCCCTAACAGGGAAGGGGACAGGAGCTGTCTCTGGGGGCGGGTGGCCGGGGCAGATAGCAACCCGTTGAAAGTGAGTAAACACATCAGCCAAAACGTGAACAAAAGAAGGTCCCTTTTAGGCAAAATGACTCACATGGCCACTCTGAGGAGACTGAAAGCAGGGAATGAAAAGCATTCTTCTCTCCCTGCTTGCTGTCTTCCCACAAAAGAATTTAAATACGAAATATTTGCCGGTTTCCCCTGTAGTAAACTTCATGAGAATTCAGTCATCAGTGCTTTATACATTAAAGGCGTTTGGACGGGGGCGGAGAGGCCAAGAGATGATGGGACAAAAGGGCTGTATATATCCATCAGGTCAGCTGTACCTCCCCACGGACGTTGACCGTGTCTATCCTTGTCCCGGACAGCCCCCATCATCCTTTCTCACCCACTCCCCATCATACTGTTCAAAATGTAAATCACAGAACACCACAGCCTCGGCACAACCATTCAAGGCTTCCCAACAGCCTGGGAATTAGCACCTGGCCCCCGCCTGCAAAGCCCAAGTGACCGTGGTCACCCTCCACTGTGGCCTCACCTCACCAGGTCTCTCCTCCCCGACCCTAATGCTCTGGCCCATCTCTTTCGGCACGCCAGTCCTGTTCCCACCTTGGGACCTATGCCCCTGTGGGCTCCCCTGTGACCATCTGGACACCCGGCTCTTGCTCTGCAAGACTCCAATCAAACGTCACTTCCTCAGGGAGACCTCCCAAGAAGACGCCATCTACGTCAGGCACCCCTCCCGCCACACTATCCTCTTACCTACTGTTTGTGTCTTTGCAGGCCGAATAGCCTCTGTCCTCCTTCTCTCCCTGCCCCAAATTAAAGCTTGGCATCCAGTCCCTAGCACAGGGCCTGGCACATAGCAGGTGCAAAGACGTGCAAAATCTAACCAAGAGAAATGGGATCGCTTTTGGGGACATGATTTGTGCTGGTTATGCAGCAACAGGTGTTGAACACCTGGATAGACACAGGGCAGGTCCCTGCTGAGAAGCAGCCAGACACAAATTCTGAAAAATGGCCCACGCTCAGCCCTCATGGAGCTGTACTTCCAAGGGAAGCCAAAGTTCACGATGCCCACTCCCAGTGCCTCAAGGCTAAACTTCAGAGGGCACAAGGTTCCTTCTGGTCTGAGAGCACTCACGTCCGAGGCCACAGCTGAGTTTTCCTGCAGTGTTTGAGACAAATCAGTTGGGTCACTTGTGAATTATAGAGCGCTGAAAAAATTAATATTTATGACTCCTCAATATCTCCCCATTTTTCTGGCCGCTCATAACTCAGGCTCACTGGGCTCGAAGCTTCCTAGAGCTGATCCGCCACGTTCTTTGGGTGGGGGTGGGGGGTGCACGGGCCTGGCTGGGGGGGGCAATGCCATCCAGGCCACACATCACAGGGCGGGCCCTTCTCCAACACTTACTCTGTGCCTTCGATGTGATGCACGGTTTCCTGCCAACGTTCAAGCCCACGTGCTAATTTCTATGCAGGCAACAAGGAGTGCCTTAGGCTGGCTAATTAGGGGTGCAATTGCCTAATTGGGCCACGTAAAGATGGGACAAAAGGCTGACTCCTGGCAAAAAAAAAAACAAAAAAAATTCTGTTTTCAGAAAAAGGCTTTCCCCCAAAGAATGCCCTCATACCTGGGGCCACATCTTGTGTTTACTTCTACTTTTGGGGTCTTGGGCACAGTCCCCCTGGCAGAGCTGGTCGGTGCAGGAGGCACGGAGCGGTGTGGCGTCCACGGCATGAGCCTCGCTCTGAGGGTCCCGTTCCACCACTGCCTGGCTCGGGGACCGTGGGCGAGTTATTCCCCGCTCTGCATCTGAGCCCCTCATCCGGAAAACAGCACCCTCAAGTCCTTCCTGAGGGCCACTTCGGAAATGAAACCCGGCAAGGCTGTAATGTGCTCAGCACAGTGCCTGGCACAGGGAAAGCGTTCCATCACCAGCAGCCACTGCTAGTCCCAGGCCCACCACAACAGCTTGGTGAGGCCGAATCCCGGATCATTTCGTTACCCCTATCCCCTCGCGGTATCTGCTGCCATGACTGCCCCCACCTGAGGGCACCTCTTCCCTTCTTCATTCCCCCTGCCCAGGCCCCAAGCAGCCAGGTGGGCCTCCAGGTCTCCCACCTGCTGTCCTCCCCACTCCAGCTCCCCTCAAACCCCGCCCTTTTCTGGCCCTCGCCCCAAACCCCTCCCTCCACCCGTCACCCTTTCCAGCTCTTAGGCCCTCCCCGCAATGAGGATGTGTCGGTGCCCCATCCACCTTCCATTTCATTCAAACAAGAATGGGCTCAACAAATACTGAACAACTTCTTTAATTAAATATCACCACCCACACAGGCTGAAGAGGGCTCCGTGGAGAAGCCATGAGCCAGGAGTCCATTTTGCCAGACCCGGGGGTCGTCACTGGGGGACTCAGGACCCGTATGACTGTAACAGTGCCACACAGTACAAGCGTGGGCTCACCGGCCCTCTAGTCCTGGCCTGGAGCTCCCCACACAGGGGATATTCAATAGGTAGACCCACGACCAGCCACCAAAGGAGCAGTGGGGACATTTTACCTCTTCCCACAATAGTTGTGTGCAAATGCCAGTCAAGAGAAGACACAAACTCCAAAATAACTCATGTTTAGGATTATAAAATAAAACCAACAGCCTTAATATGTCAAATCATATTTATAGGATGTTTCAAAGTAACTAAACATACATAATTTCCGACTGGTCCCCCATACAAGCCAGGCATTTGATGGAGTCATACCTACCCCCGACACACTCCTCGCTTCCGGGACTCAGAAATCCGGACACCTGCCAAGGTCACTTGAGATTGATGAGGCAATGGCCCAAGCCTGCGTCCCTCAGGCACCAGGCGCAGCATTTGACACAGAGTAGGCCCTCGGGACATCGGGGAAGGTGGAGTGAGCAGCTTCAGAGCAGGAACAGTGCCCTCGTGCGAGGTCAAAGGGCAAGCCTTCCTGAGCCTCTGAACCTCTGGGAGTGCTTTCCCGGAGGAGAGCTCCTCAGTGTGGGCTCCTCTCCGCTGCCCCCTCCCGCCCACCCCTTTATGTGCCGCTCACTGAGAGCAGATGGGGCCAAGGCCGGGCCAATGCAGGGACACCGACAGGAAGGAATAGGGCACCGACCTGGGGGAGACGGAACAGCATCTGACACAGAACCTCGAAGAGTGGCCCAGGAGTCTCCCGCCACTTCTGAAGGAGCCAGACCACCCCAATTCCCTGCCAGAGTGTCACGTCAGGAGTGTCGGCAGACACAGAACGTCAGAAGGGGCGTCACGGTAGGGACAGTAACAGGGTCAGGAAGTTCTACTTCTTTCTTTGTAAGAAGCCTGCCCCGTCTCAGTGTAGAGATGGCAGGACACAGGTGCTGTCGGGCCGTCTCAAAGACTAGAAGATCCCGTCACGGCAGGTCAAATTCTGTGTTCAAGGGCACATCAAGGTCGGAGACAGGGCTGAAGTTAGACACCAGAGGTCTTGGAGGGGCGTGGCCATGGGACTACAGAATAAAAAAAAACAAAACAAAAAAAAAAAAACAACCAGTTCTGTAAGCAGGGTGCACACAAGAACCAGCCAGGACTCTTGCCACATCTGGAGACCGGAGGGCCGGTGGCTGCACCAGAGAAACAAGTCTGTCCCCCTGTCCCTGAGCTCTTGCCGCACGGAGCATCTCTTCTGGAGCCTCTCTTCTCCTTTACACCTCCGCCCCAGCGCCAGGCCACATCAGGTCTCTCAAAGAAACCTCCCCCCTTCCAGAGCCCCCACCTCAGGGTGGCCATGGACATGAGCCCACGGGGCAGGCACTGGCTGCCTCCAGCTTGCCCCTGGACTCCAGAACCAGTCAGGTAGCAGGTGCCAACTAAACTCTGTTGATGCGTTGGGCTGGTACTCACGGTGTGCTGGTCACCACAGTGAGTGCTGAGTACGGCAGTGAACACACCAGCAAGGCCCTGGCCTCAGGGAGTGTGGGCTTTACTGGGGGCGACAGGCAATCATCAAGGCAGCAGCCAAAGGTAGCAGCTTCAGCGGAAAGTGCTACGGGGACACAAAAAGGACTGAAGTGGGACACCGGATGGGTAGAAGGATCCGGGGGGACTTCTCTGAGGAGGGGACAGTTGAGCTGACGGGCACGTGAAGGAAGAACATTCCAGGCAGGAAAACAATAAATGAAAAGGCTCCTGGTGAACTGTTACCTGGATGACACCCCCTCCTGTCCCCTGCAGGCCCTCGCCCGCTATGTTTCCCAGTGCGACTTTGTCCAGCCCAGCCCCCTCTGAGGGCTAAATGAAACTTGAATGCCCAGCACAGTGCCCCACACATGCCCCATACATGAAACAGGGCCATGCCACCGCAGTCCTGGGTGGGCCCAGCCCTATTATCTGCCATATAGTCGTGGGGGGACATGTCAGATGGGGAGGCGCGCACACGGGCTCAGATCAGAGGCCCCCACCGCCTCTGTAGCCATGCCATTCTGAAGCGGCTGACCAGGTGGGGTCTACAGAGACAAATCCACAGGGGTGAAGACGCACAGACAGCAGTCAGGGGGTCCAGAGCCATTATCACCATCAACAGAGAGGTGTATATGGCAGGGGGTGCCACAGACATGTGGCACTTGGCCCTCTCTTACGGACAACTGGCCCACAGAGGAAACTCAGTATCCAAGAAGCCGCTGGAGGATGAGGGGCCAAGGTCGGGAAGGCCACGGCGCCCATTCTCCAGCCCTCAGGGCACAGGCAGACACACGGGCCCACACTCACATGGAGACAACGTGCACACCCACACACACTCACTCACTACACACGCTCACCACTCACACAGACATATACACACTCTCTCACCCAGGGTTACTATACACGCAAACCCGAAATGACATGCCTACACGGGGATATGCCCACACACGGTCACACCTGTGCACTTACACACGTGTCCACACACACGCTCATATGCTCACACATGTGCAGAGGGCTCTCGCATATGTACACAGATACACCACGTCATCACAGCACTTAAATGTGCACACACACATGCACGCAAGGCACACTCGTGAACACCTGTGGTCGCACACACTCACACACACACACTTTCATCTGCTCACGCCCACACACTCATACTCACTTGCACATTCAAGCCCGCCCACTTTCCCATCTATCCACGGTACAGGTGCACTCACACCAGCATGCCCGTGCACGCACAGCCACCTACATACATACGTGCACACACCCAGGAGCCCAGGCCCGAGGACACCTGCAGTCCAGGGGTGAGCTCCCCTGCACAGGCTGCAAGGAGGGACAGGCCACGGCTGGGCTGGCACCCTGAAGGTGGCTCCCGGGGGGACCAAGTGCTGGGGTCACCAGTGGTTACTGCACACCAGCCGCTGTCTCCGCATGGTGACGGCGCCTCTAATTGATCCCATTATCTCTCCTCCGACAGGTGAAGTGCGGCGCTACAAGGCGGGCCCTGCTGGCAGGCTGTGGTCACGGCCACCCGGGCGGGCGGGCCCAGAGCCAACGAACACAGGCGGCGGGCCGAGCAGGCGGCTCTCGCTCCTGAATAGCGATGCGATGCGCACTGAAACACCCCCGGGCCTAGGCGGCGCCTTCGTCCTGCTTCCCTGTTACTGCCACCGACTCTGGTGATCACTACAGACGTCGTTGTGTCCGATTCCTCCCACCCCAACCCCAACCCCTACCCCGCCCCCGCACGTCTGATCCCCGCCTCCTCCCAGGGCCGCGCCCCCCATGTCTGATCCCAGCGCTTCACTCCTTCTGGAAGCTACAGTGATGCTCCCCCGTGAACCCTGTGCCAGGGCTGCTCCCGCGAATGGGCGCTCTGCCGGCCGCGGGCGCCCCTGCTCCTCCCCGCCCGCCGACCTGCGGGCTCCGGAGCCTGCGCGCCTGGGCACCGCCGGGTGGCCTTGCCATACCCCCTTTCCTCCCTCCCGAATCAAACTCTCCCTGGATGCAAGAGAGAGGACAGAAACAGCCCGAGGAGTTGCAGGAGGGGGAAAATTAGGAAACACTGTTTGTTGTGTTTTCCTTGGGTTTGTTTTCTTGCCAAAAAAATTACCCCCTTTGTCTTTGCGCAAAAGAGGCAATGCGGGCACCTTCTGCTGGGCACCGAGACGGTGCCAACGTGCCTTTCGTAAGGGCGGCTTCTGTTCGCTTTCTAGCCTCACCAGATATATTTTTAACATAAAAAACACTATATTTAATTGGTTATGGATCTCTGTTCTCTTAGCACTACTGGATATCACAGAAAAACACATTAGTACAGAGCAATTAGTGTGATGGCAGTAAACAACTAAGGCACTATTAAGCTGTGGGTGATTAAATAGTATTACTTTTTATTTTTTATGGTGCTAGACTAAAAGATGGAGGAGATTGAAAATATATATATCCCATTAATATTAATATGAAATATAAATAACAGGTGTCTTCCCACTTCTTCTAAAGGTACAATTTATACCCAGCACTTCAATCTATAGAGAGGTACTCTTTTTTTTTTTTTTTTTAATGAAAAAAATCTCTTTCTTTATACACTCCGGGGCAGTATTTCTTGTCTTCATGCATCCGGATATTTAGGCAGAAA
Organism: Leopardus geoffroyi; assembly: GCF_018350155.1. Taxonomy (NCBI): domain Eukaryota; kingdom Metazoa; phylum Chordata; class Mammalia; order Carnivora; family Felidae; genus Leopardus; species Leopardus geoffroyi. The sequence continues at coordinate 22,396,630 of NC_059335.1, forward strand.
TATTATTTAATTGGAGATACAGAGTTAGGCGAAATAATGCCCACACCTATTTCGCCATTATAAATAAATAAATAAATAAATAAATAAATAAATAAAGCGTCTTGGCAATTGAAATATTCTCCATCACTTCTGTCTTTTCAACGAGCAAATCAAGCATTATGTGATAAGCGGACTGCAGGCAGGGGGCAAACAGGCAGGTGGTGGGTGGGCCAGGGCCGGGCCTGGCTGCACCTTGCTCTGGGCCCACCCCTCGCCCGGTGCCCATGGCAGCTCAGGCCGCTCTCTCCCTCCGTGTGTGTAGATCATCCTCTGGGTTCTGGCACATCTTTTCCTTTCGGCATCTGATTAAGTTAACAATGTGCTGCTATTTGCATGCAGATTTGCCGGGGCTTTCTCTCCAGCTGCTCCCGGAGACTTGGTCTTTCTCTGCGTTGTGATAGCACAGCAGTCCCTAAATGCAATCTTTGTCAGACCCAGGTGTGCTCTCATTGAGGACGCCTTCGTTCCAAGCAATTTTTCTTTCTGTAGCATTTATAAGGCTCTATTATAGTATAGCCACATCTGGAGGAAAATTCTCCTATTAATTATATACTTTTACCACTAGGAAGACAAATTCTAAAAGATACCAACATTTTTGTTGTTGTTGTTCTTATCTCTTTGACAGCCTGCATTTTATTTTATTTTGTTTTGTTTTTCCAGGCATTTCAATATTTAAAGAGCCATTAACCAAAGGGGGGCGGGGGAGGGTGGTGGTGAATTTCTAGGAAAAGAGAAACAACAGAGCCAAAATCTTAATGTCAGCCCTGCTTTACCTCACCAGGCAAGTCTGGGGAAAGACGCCACAAGGCTGGGCACGGGGCTCAGGATGGGGACCAGGCAAGTGGGAAAGAGTTCCGTTTGACTAGAATTAAGAAAGAAGGAGAAGAAGAAGAAAAAAGAAAAAAAAAAAAAAAAGCAAGTGCTATTAACCTTTAACCTCGACAGCTCCCAGGTGGACACTCGCTCACGTCACCAAATGCCAGACAATTTGATTCTTCCACAGTCCAAAAGTAGAACCAAATTGGATCAGCATGGTGACCCAGATGCTGTGTTTTTTTTGGGGGGGGAAGGGGATGGGAGAGTTGGGGGTTATTTTTCAATCAGATTTGAGGCAGATTAAAAAGAAAATCTGTAGCTAAGTATTCACTGTCATTTTTCAGAAAGAGACAGCAAGAAGCTTTGCCCAAAGAATCTGAAAGTTACTTTAGAGACAGGTCAGAGGTGGGGGGTGGGGGGTGGGGGTGAGGGTGGGGGGTTGATTTGGTCATTTTTGTTCTGCTGCTTTATAAAAACCGCTTTTTGGTATAGTCAGATCAGATGCAGGAGAAAATGGATAGAATCAAGCTGAAATGTAGGAAAAGTTTTAACAGCTAGATGATTCTTATTTGAATGTATAATACAGTTAAAGCACTAGAGAATGTAATTTTTTATTCCAAAATTATTTTTGCAAAGGGCTATGTCCTGCGTGAACAAGAGTACCTGTGTATGTGTGCGTGCACAAGTGTGTGTGTGTGTGTGTGTGTGTGAATGTTCTGTGCTGGGAGGCTGCACATACACACACACACAAAGAATGCTAAAACACTTTGAGAACAGCGGAATCAAAATGGAACCATTCTTGCTTTTCAAGCCAAACTCCATCAGGTAAAATCCCAAGAGGGTTCTGGCCCCTCAGTCCAGCTCCTATGACAGCAATGCTGAAGCATCTTCTCAACCTGTCCCCAAAGCTGGCATCAGAAAGCAACCAGGGCTGTCTGTGCCCCGGTGTGGCAGGGGCGGCTCCTAGCCGGCCACCCGTGAGCAGCGAGATCACAGACGTGGGGCCTTTCTGAGTCCTGCCTCTGAAGGCCGGAGTTCCTGCTCCTGGCCAAGTCCGCCTCTGCTCACTGGTGCTAACCCCTTTCCCTCAAATGACGCGCCAGAGAGGCCCTACGATTTAGAGGCCACCTTTGGATCATGCTTCAGCCTCAGTGTCTTCAGCTCTGAAATGGGAAGAATAAACCCTGCCCCAAGTGGGTACTACATGCAGGAAGGGCTGTGAAACGGGTTCCGGATACAGGTGATAAATAATGATAAAGTTTACTGAGATTCTTTTTTCTTATGAATTAGCTGCTCCTCCCTCCCTCCAGGGAGACAAGGAGCAGATTCTGGCCCATGACACTTAAGAATCTATGCATTTAAAAAACGTATAGTTTTTTTAGAAGAATAATGCAAAGAGGAAGAACCGATTTTTTTTTAATTTGACCCTTTTGGGGCCACTTGCCTTTTAAATCCTCCTGCCTGCTGGCATCCCAGTACCCTCCCCCCCCCCGCCCGCCCCCCCCACCCCAATACCCTCCTGCAAAAATAGAGCAGGGAGACAGATGCAGTGATACTGGATTACATCACTGGATAGCATGAGGCATTGAGGGGAGGAAAAAAAATCAGAAAAGACAAATGACATTTGCTGCTATAGTGTGCTATTTTAGTGGTGATGGCTTGACTTTTGGCCCAAACGCATATGCCAATGGCAAGGCTAACTCCAGGGACTCACAAAAAAGAATGTGTGTTCACAGCTGTACTGTACTCCAATACAGATTACATGTTTTCAGTGTTGCGGCCACAACAGAATGCTAATTAACATACTGGAGTGATGAGTGCGGCTGGAAGGGCCTTATTGTTCCATTATTTCATGAAGCCCAGCTGCCTTTGTTTATGTCACTTACCCTCTCGTGCCACAGGTTTTTACTCCAAAAATACTATCCCAATACAACGTTAATATTTAAAAAACAAAGAGGTGGCAGATTGTCATTTTTGTGTCAGTCTCAAACTGCAGAACTGTTAAGCTGTTCTGGTTCGGTATTTAGAAATAATTTAACGGCCATATTCAGACACTGCCTGCATTCTAACATAATGGCTGAATACTTGAACCAAGCAAATGCATAACTATCCTGACATCACTTATGAGATTTAGATTGGTCAGTTAATGGAAGTCTTTACCAGAATCAATACCATAACAGCTTCTTGAAATGAACGTGATTTTTTACACGGAGTGCTGCAAACAATAACTACAGAAATATACTACCTTTGTACCCGGCACAAAGAAGCAAGGATGCAAAATTAAGAAGCAATTACATTTTTGCAAACTAATATTACAGTCGATTATTAAAAACAAACACTTTCAAAAATATGTACTTATCATTAAAGAATTGGAGAGCATTAATACCCCCCGCACCTGATTAATCATTTTTTTACACTTTTTAATAGCTGTTTCACCTACTGGCTGCGTTATCAGGTTGCTATTAAGTATTGATATCGATGATTGATGTAATAATGATTAAATAAAAAGCCATATTTAGAGCCTGGTGAGGGTTTTTTTGTGATTTTTTTTTTCAGAATCCTCATTCCAAAGAATACCGTCTGCTGGCTAAATTAGTTTTTTTTTTTTTCTTTTGCCTGGATGGTGCATAAAAGTGACATTCTATAAAATACAGGTTTCCTCAAATAGTGTTCCACCAGCAATCTATACATACTACAGTAATTTGCAATCACGGTCAGGGAAAGCTGTTGGCTCAAACCCAAAATGTTTATGGTGCACTGCTTCCCCAAAGAACAAAAACACCCTGGAGTTTTATTTCAGATTTCCCTAAATGCGCCTTTATTGACACCAGGTACAATAGTTGGGGAAATACGTAATACCCCAGCACAGACACCATTCAACCGGAGTCATAAATTAAGTTAGAAAAGGTCTCCCCTAAAAAGTATAGCACTCCACTAATCAAAGCCACACTGTCGCTCAAGAACACGAAATCTTCCCAATAGCCAATTGAGTGAACGAACCATGGTTGCTTTTTAACGAGTTTAACTGGTAATCTCAGATAAATGGAGAACCGCTTGAAGTGTCTGTCTTCTATAAGGCAGTAATGAGAGGATTTAGAGCATTCTGCATCCCAAACTGCGTATAACCAAGAGAATGCCACAGGTGTGTCACCATCTACGACAGAGTGCTTTCTCAGCTATGGCCATCCCCCACTGTGGACACAACATAGATTTTTTTTAATTGGATCCAGGAGCTAGCTAAATTATCCAACTGCTCTGTGCTTAAGCCCCCAGCTAGCTTATATACCAATAATAATAAACTTTCCATAATAGCAGCTCAGCCTATTACTGGTTTTTTTTTCTTTTTTTCTCTTAACCTAAAAGTGGAAGCACTTTATTCTGATTACAGCAACCGGAGAAACTCCTGAAAAGGTTTCCTCCTAAAAACAACAACAATAACAACAACAACAACAACAACAAGAAAAAACTGCTCAAGAATTACAGAAGGGATCCAGGTAAATAATATTCAATTAGGTACACACGTGTTTTCATAGGAAAACCTGCTTATCTTATGGTACCGGGAGAAAATAATATCAAGACCCCTCCCTTTGTAATTTGTGGGTGAATTCCCCCTCCGCCTTTAAAATGTTTATTTGCCAGGTCAAAGCAACAGCCAGTCATCTCCGCACGCTGGGACAGTGACAGCCAACGTGGAGGGCTACGCAACGACGGACCGGTCAGACTCAATTTGATACAGCTTCAGTTAGATCATCTACACTCCATGCATTCGCGTTCAGTTTGCGAAAATAAAGCGCAAGCCCTGCGCTGCCACTGTGAGCCTCAGAAAAGTGTTAAATTTATAAATAAGAGATCAAAATCCGTTAGTGGGCAGAAATAATATCTTCGAGCTAAATACATGGCTCCACCATTTGGACACATTTTTAACAATCCCACTTAAACTTTGCGAAAACTCTATTGAAAATTTAACCTTGTGCTCTTGAAGCTGAAACTGATAAAACTTAATAGCAACAAGGCAGTGAAACACTAATAAACTCATTATAGATCACATAAATGGGATGTCTGCATGGCTGCCAGACAGCACACATAAGCAGCGTCAGTTGCAAAAAGCGAAGGCAGGCAAGGTGGTACGGATGTCTGTGTGGACAGTTGGAGGAAGAGGATATGGTAACACTTCACGAGGAGTTTGCTAAATTTACTTGATCAGGCAGTTCATTTAGAAATTTCAGATGCTAATTATAGGTGGGTGCAGACAAGCTGGTATGGAAGACTGAGTTTTCCCGAGGCCCGAGAGCCATGTCAGGGCCCATACTTCCAGAAGGGGTTCTGAGTCCTCCAAACTCTCTCCACTTGACGACCATCACTTCAACCGAGTCCCTCCTTGGACCCCAGTGGCTTCTCCCCAGCAGGATCCATGGAATCACCCCCCAGAACGGGGGAGCACCAGAAAACCTCGAAGCCTACTAGCGAAATTCCAACCCACGTGTTCAGTGTGGCCCACATGGAGACAAGAAAAACAAGTAAGAGGGGTGCCTGGGTGGTTCAGTCGGTCGCGTGTCCGACTACAGCTCAGGTCACGATCTCGCGGTTCGTGAGTTCGAGCCCCGTGCTGGGCTCTGTGCTGACAGCTTGGAGCCTGGAGCCTGCTTTGGATTCTGTGTCTCCCCTTCTCTCTGCCTCTCCCCTGCTCATGCTCTGTCTCTGTTTCTCAATAATAAATAAATGTTAAAAAAATTTTTTTAAAGAAAAACAAGTAAGAGTCATCAGCTTGCAAACACTGGCTAAGTTCCATATGAAAATGTGGATTTTTGACCTCCCTGGAGAAACCCAAAGGTCTAACAATCCCAGACCCACAGTCCCGTGGACGACCCGCAGAGTGTGCATTCATTCTGCAGGTGGTCACAAGCTTGTCCACTGATGAGGATGCTCTTGCCCCTATGGCACCAGAGTTCTGAAGCCCTAGTCTTCACCATTCAGAGGCCGCTGATCAGAGAAAGGGGAAGACATGGTCAAGAGAAGCTTCTCCAAAGGGAAGCTGGAGGGTGAACTGGAAGGACTGGACTTCACGTCCCAGGCCCTACCCTACAGCGTTCAACCAACGTGTGGCCGCAGAAGCCAGTTCTGCCCCAAGGCAAGGCCCTCTGTGCAGATGGTTAGGAAGTACACCTCCTTCCCACCATTGTGGAGAGGATCTATCAATCCCAGAGGCACCAAAGAGGGAGACTAGGGCAGAGGCTCTGCCCTTTAGTTTCTCCAAACGTGAGGATCAGACACCCAGAGATAAGGCAAATGGTGGAAGACGAAGGACCAAACCCTGTGTAAAGACTTTACCAACCCCAGGGAACCACCGTTCTTAGCCCGGGGAGAGGCCAGGATGCCACAAGGATGGGAGGAAGCGGTAGGAAGGACTGGGACAAGGGGAGAGGAGGTGGAGGACGGAGGCGCAGGTGGAGGCAAGACAAGTGGGAGACACCACGCGTGGCCGTCACTCCCTGTAGTCAGTAGTGCAGGTCACAGCCAGCGTCAGAGCTCACTCACTCCTGGTCTATTCTAGACTCTTGCAGCCCACCCTGCAGCTGGTCCTGCACTTCCTGGGGTCTGGTTAAAACTGAGCAGGATGGGCAACACCCCAGACCTCCTGAATCAGATACACATTAAAGGTGCAGATCTATCCACCTAACACAGCAAGTGGATGGCCACTGACCAGGGGCGGGGGGGGGGGGGGTGCACATTTCTAGCAGACACACATTTCAAGTCCATCCACCTCAATGATGTTCTTTTAGACCATCAATAAATATGGCTTCGGTAGTCAGATGATATTTAATTAGCCTTAAACTCTTTTATTTCATGTAAGTTAGAGCCTTGCCTGAGACACTTCATTTGGAAAGTAACCTGGCACTCAAGATTAAAATGAAATATTAGCATGTCAGTGGTAGCTTCATCGTGGTGAGCTCCCCTTCTGCCCTCCAACCCTGCAGGGGAACCACATGGCACTGCTTCCAAATCTCCACCACCCGCCCCCCGCAATATACATACACACGAGAGATTTGACATATGGGCTCTCAGAGGTGAGGGTTCAGACTTTCCTAAGTGCAAAAGGGGCTGTAGCCCCTAAGAAGTGAGAAATCGAAAAAACTCATCTTTGTCAATGTTGGAATTAAATTTTCATCCTTTTGTCTGAATTTCCTTTCTGCACCTCAGAGCCACCAAACCCACCGGTGCTTCAGAGCCTTTACAGGGACTGAACCCTCTGTCCAGGAGCTGCCCCTCCTCGCAAGCTGACTTGCTCTTTGGAGGCCAAACTCAATGTCACCTCCCCAGAGGACCTTCCCTGACCTCTCAGTCTCAGCTAGGCCTGCTCTCTCTGCCTCAGATCCCCCTATTTTAATACTCTGCATGGCATGTGTCCCTACAGATCGTTTTCCGGTTTCTTCTTCTATTTGATGATTTGTTTATTGCCTGCCTCCTCCAACTAGAATGTCTGCTACACAAAAGCACGGATTTTGTTTTGTTTTCTGCTATATTCCCAGGGCCTAAGACAGCGCCTGGCTCATCAAACAGGATAAAAGGAAGGAGGGAGGGAGGGAGGAAAAAGAAATGAGAGATTAGATCATAGGTACATAGTCAAATGAGAGCTACATAGACACAGATGATAGAGAAATAGAAAATGGATGGGGGGATGGAAGGATGAATGACAGATGATAGGTAACAGAAAGAAAATGTATGGATGGATACAAAGAAAGAAATAGATAGATAGATAGATAGATAGATAGATAGATGATAGATAGATAGATAGACGGATGGAAGGATGGATGGATGAATGGATGGGATGGATGGGTGGATGGATGGATGGATGGAAGGAAGGATGGATGGACGGATGAATGGATGGACAGATGGATGGATGGATGGATGGATGCATGGGATGGAGGGATGGATGGATGGACGGATGGATAGATGGAAGGACGGATGGATGGATGGACGGATGAATGGATGTGTAGATGGATGAATGGATGGGATGGATGGATGGATGGACAGATGGATGGATGGATGGAAGGAAGGAAGGAAAGAAGGAAGGAAGGAAGGACAGATGGAAGGATGATGGATGGATGGAAGGATGGATGGGATGGATGGATGGATGGATGGACAGATGGATGAATGAATGGGATGGATGGATGGATGGGTGGATGGATGGATAGGATGGATAAATGGATGGATGGATGGATGGATGGATGGATGGATGGGTGGATGGATGGATGGATGAATGGATAAGATGGATGGATGGACAAATGGACAGATGAACGGATAGGATGGATGGATGGGTGGATGGATGGATGGGTGGATGGATGGATGGATGGACGGATGGACGGATGGATAGGATAGATGGATGGATGAATGGATAAATGGATGGGATGGATGGATAAATGGATGGGATGGATGGATGGATGGATGGACGGATGGACAGATGGAAGGACGGATGGATGGATGGACAGATGAATGGATGTGTAGATGGATGAATGGATGGGATGGATGGATGGATGGACAGATGGATGGATGGAAGGAAGGAAGGAAGGAAGGAAGGAAGGAAGGAAGGAAGGACAGATGGATGAATGAATGGAATGGATGGATGGATGGATGGATGGGTGGATGGATGGATAGGATGGATGAATGGATGGATGGAAGGAAGGAAGGAAGGATGGATGGATGGACAGATGGAAGGATGGATGGATGAATGGATGGGATGGATGGATGAACAATGGACAGATGGACAAATGGATAGACAGATAGAGTGACAGCCAGCCAGCTCAAGCAATCAGACACTTTGGCTGACCCAGAAGAGCATGGTGCCTACTCTTAAGAGTCTTGCAATCTGGAAGAGAAGAGTCAGAAAGCACGGCCCCAGCAACTGCTTACAGCATTGTCAGATGTGACCAAAGCAGCACATGATTCAATGACAACTGGGGATCCTGAGGGCAGGCAGGAGCTCAGAGGAAATCTTGCTGCAGGGGCTGGAGGGACTGGCTTCCTTAGGAGTGGGGCAGGCGATGGCTCCATGGAAGAACCTGAGCCAGATCCTAAGAACCTGGCTGGATGCAAACATTCCAAAGAGCGACACCCAGTGATTCCCAAAGGCTGGCAGACAGGTGATTCAGACACATAAGATGATTTTAGATGATACACAGAAAAACTCTTTTTTTTTAAAAAAAATTAACAACTTATATAATTATTTTAATATTCACCATGAAAAATATATAACTGGTACCCCAAACCAGGGATTTCCTAGATATTATTATTTTAGAGCAAAGCTAAATATAATAATTAAAAGAAGGGTGACCTTTTAAAAACACATGAAGTCTACAAGCAGGTTGTACTCAATATGGTAAAAATCAAAAACAGAGGTATGTGAATGATGACAGTGTGCAGCTTAGACCCAAGGGGTGGTTCTCGGCTCTGACTCTGCCCTCCCCCCACACTGTCCCAAAAGGCCTGGAAGGCCTCACCCACGGGAGGCCTTGCTCTGCTGGCTCTGGTCCCCAGCTGGGCTGTCAGAGGCAGATGTGACTTAACAGTCCTTCCCTGGGTTTGTAGAAGTGGCAAGGATGTGTCCGAGTGCACGAGGCCCTCCTTGGGCGCACATCCCCACTCTGCCAGAGCCAGACGGGAAGCAGAAAGTGCTCCAGGGAAGAAATCCACAGGCCGGCCCTGCCTCTTCCAGAAGCAGCCACAGAAGTCCCAGCAAATTCCTCCCCTTTGAAAGGAGAGAAGGAAGAGACAAGAGAGAGACAGAGACAGAGAGACAAAGAGAAAGACAGAGAGACAGAAACAGAGAGAGACAGACAGAGAGACAGACAGACAGACAACAAATGCTAGCTAAAGTCCTTATCAGGAAGAAAAATTTTTTAAAGCATGAACTCTATTTATACCCTGAATAAACAAGATAATTACGTGTTCGTTTCATAAGTTGTGCCGTGATTCCAAGATCACCAGTGGCCATGAATGTTTGGATTTCACATAAGCATGTTTAAAAGCCATGGGTCTTGACCCTCTGACCAGGAAGCTAAGCTTAGCCAACACTTTCACACTGCGATCAAGGCATAAAGCAGAGAGTTGAACAAACTAACATTCTACTCTTGGAATCAAAGTATAAGCAGAAGAACTGATGAATCTGCTAATTGTCCCGTTGTTCGTGCCTGCTCTTGACATTGGCACACACCCCTGGTACAACCCAAAGTGCATCTTTTGCACACATATGCCGAGAAAAACGTGTCTGCCTCTGATGGATGTGAGTGTAGGGGTTTTCTTAAAAAAGCAATTCCCTCTTTATTATTTTCATTTTCTTTTAAAGGCCAGCTCACTGTGGACACTTCATGGGCCTGGCCTGAGTGTAGAGAAACTCCCTGCAACTGAGCGCCATGGGTCAGCGGGGCACGGGCTGGAAACCCCAAACCTCACGCCATCTCTGCTTCACCCCTTCCTGAGGTCACTGTAAGTCCCGATCAGGAGAAGAGTAACGTCTAATTCTGCAAAAGGCTGACGGGTATACTCTTTCTCCCCAGCCCCATATCCACTGCCCAGGTCAGCCCATTTCTCAGGTACATCCCAATTGATCACAAACTCCCTGACCTGGCATGCAGCCTCTCTCACCATCAGTCAGGTCTCCCCACACTTCCACTCATGCTAACGTGTACCCTAAGTGCCAACACCACAGAGCTACTTGTCACTCCCCAACACCAAGCCCGTCCCCAGTTTCCCCTCTACTGCCTCTGCCCAGAATGGCCCTCAGCATCCCCTCCCCCCACACACCCCAGCTGCAAATGCGCCTGGCAAATTCCTGCCTTCTGCAAGCAACTTCCCTCTTGCCTTTCCCTCATCTCTATTTATGAAAATCTTTTGGGGCCCCAAGGCCCAGCTGCAACACCAGCTCTCCATGAAGCTCTTCCTGAGCCACACAATGAGTCTGACTTTTCCCTTTTTATTTATTTTATTTTTTATTTTTTGGAGAGAGAGAGAGAGAGAGCCAGAGCATGACCGGGGGAGAGGGGCGGAGGGAAAGAGAGAGAGAGAATCTTAAGCAGGTTCCACGATCAGCACAGAGCCCGACACGGGGCTTGATCTCACAACAATGGGATCATGACCTGAGCCAAAATCAAGAGTTGGATGCTCGACTGAGCCACACAGGAGCCCCTGACTTGTCCATTCTTAAAAGGACTGTGCAGTGCTGAGCACAGTCAGCATCGTATTCACATTGCTGTTACTTATTAATCTCTCACTCCCCAGTTTGAATTCGTGGCTCTCCGTTTAACCTAGGAGGTGGCACTGGTCACATTCTCATTGTGATATGGCTTTCTGTGTGTCTTCTCCCCTCTGTCTGTACCCTTCATTGCTCAGACGGTAGCAGACAGAGTGGCAAAGCTTTGCACATGTCTGTTGGCTCAAACTCTACTGAAGACTGACACGCCTGACTCCCCTCTGGGCACATCCTTTTAGGCTGAGTGTCAAACATGCTTAGGGACAGTCCTTGGGGTCATACTAATTTGCAGCCCTGGTTATAGCTACCTCCTGCAAAAGTAGTACACTCCAGAGCCTTCTGGGTTTCAATCCTAACTGAACTTACTGTTCCCCATGCAAACTCCACAGAAAATCTGGATTATGGGGGACAGACAGGAAATACCGTGTGTCCCTCTACCTCTCAACCTAGAATTCTAGGGGCTTGCCCCAACTCACCCGGTAATAGGTGGGCGCTTGCGACACAAGATCCAAATCAAAGTGTTCAGCTGATGTCAGCTCTCAATTTCTCTCTGATTTAAAACAAGATCCAACAGTAGCCCAACAGGCCATATTGAGAGGAACGAAAGTATAAATCGGTCTTGTTGGCCTTGAGGCTAAACCTCAAATGCAGAACCATCTTTAAAATCCTATTTCAACTGTCCTCCCAAAAGCAGAAGGGCTCTGTGTTCTTCTTCATGGCGCTGGATCCTTTGAACCCAACTTTGCTGAGCTGAGGCAGATGTGAGGACCGTCCCAGAATCACATCACTGCCAACCACTCCTGGCAGCCACCTCCCCCCCCCCCCGCCCCCGACACACACACACACATGTGTCAGGGAAGGCCTGATACGGAAGGAAAGTCGAGATAGTTTTCTCCCTCTCTTTTCTTTCCCACCTGGCCCATTACCATACCCATGAAGACCACCTGGGTCAGTGAGAGAGAAAAGCCATCTTGTCCTTATCCAACAGATACCACACCATCGTACACACAGATCTTTGTTTCCTACATAAAGCTAAAAGGCTTGTGCCCACTTTATTTTTTGTGCATTACCTTCCTTTTTCATTTTAATTAGCGTACCTGAAACAAAAGACGATGATTTCAAAATATACTAGCAGCGCTGCAAAACCATCAAGACAGGGAGTTGTTCTTGCCTTTGTCACCTCTTACCAAAGGAGGGGACGCTTGGGACCGGGGAGAGGAAAAGTGCCCCCACCTAGATGGCAGTTCTTCCCTCGGTTTACCCAGAGAGAGAAGGAAAACCCGGGTTTTAGAAGGGTTAGGCTTGGTGAAGGAAGATCCCCGGGGAAAGAGTCATCCTGGGAGGAGCTGGGACAAGACGGATGGCCGGGGCTGGCCCACCCAGGCCCTCGGTCCACCAGGCCTGGAGCCAGGGGCAGTAGAACAGCAGGGAAGCAGCTAGAATGCCTGCCTGTGGGCAGTGGATCTGGCCCTAAGTCCAGTCCCTTTGCTTCTCTGGCAGCCAAGCCCGGTGTTCCCTGCAGAGCGGCCTCCCAGAGAGGCAGCCTGTGTGGGTTGCATGGCCCCCAGCAGACTGTCTTTACCGCGGAATATGCTGGAAAGCAGCTTCTTCTCTCCCTCTGCTCACTAGGAAACCCGCCCGCTTGATCCCCAGGACTGGCACACCTCTGCTCCAGGCACAGCTGCGGCCACCAGAGTCAAAGGGGCACTCGGCCTGAAGCTCTGGAAGAACAGGGCCCTGACAGTGACACAGCTCATGCTTGGGCTAAGCTTTGGTCATTGAGAGACCAGGCCATGGGCAATGGGGAAGTTGATTTTTCTTTTTTTAATGGAGATACAACCCAGATCCCTCTTATCACGTTTCTACAGCTGCCCATACTGCACTGTGTGGGACAGACAGACATCCACACGAGGCCAGGAGAAGTGAGGCACCATGGGTTAATGTGCCTCTTTTTTTTTTTTTTTTTAAATGTTGTGGTGTCTATTTGCAAAGCTGACCTAATGCACGGCCTCACAGCTCTCAACCTCTGAAGGGCCAAGAGGGACACAGGAGCCCTTTGTCTAGGGGCAAACAAAGACAAAGTCATGGCAGAGTGGACCCTGAAGTGACGTGGGACGCCCGCCCCGCCAGTGAGGACGCCTGCCTCACAAGGCCGCTCTCTGGGGCGGATTCCGAGGGAAGTGGCAGCAGGAAATGTGTGTCCAGCAGCCTCCACCCCGCTGCCTGCCTGGTCCCCACTCTTGGGAAGGCCCCACTCTGAGCGAGCTCATCTCAAACCCAGGGAGAAGTGGCATTTCCCCGCCATGCCAGCCCACACAAAGAGAAGCATCTCCAAAAAGAAAGATCCAAGGCACGTCTTGACACCTTAATTGAAGCTGGTCATTGAGACTTCTCCAGGCCTCTCCCCTGACCCCCTCACTCCAGAGTAAAACCCCCTGAAAGGTCTTTCCATTATAACCTGGTTGCAAAGCAGAAAGGGCCATTATTAGCTCCATACACGAATCAAGCGCCATTAAGGGGAAAGAATGTGACATGAAGCTTTTGTTTCCAGAAACGAAAGAAAGAAGGCCAACGAGAAAAAAAAAAAAAAAAAAAGGAGAGAAAGAAGGAGGGAGAAAAGAAAGGAGGAGGAGGAGAGGAGAAGCCCCAGCAGCCCCAGCAGTGGAAAGAGAAACCAGCACCCCGACGCGGGGGAGGCTTTGCCGGGGCTGGTGCCGGGTGGCAAGAAGGGTTAAATTTATGTTCCATTACAAGTCCCCTTTTTTTTGGTTTCATCTTCTCAGTAAAACACATAACTTAAAATGAAATCAAATATTAAAAATGACAGACTCTATAAGTGCTGTGAGTAACTCCAGGTCACGGAGGGAGGGACGAGCCGGCGAGTTGTCAGGCACTATCTGTCAGAGTGAATTAGAAACAATCAACAGACACTGAAAGGGAAGGTGATTGTTATTAGGCAGCGGGGCTGGGATCGGGCTGCCCAGATGTGGTCGTGCATATCAAGGACAGGAAGCAGCAGTTTAATTCAGGAAGCCCCGGCGAACAGGGCAGCCGAGAGGAGAAAAGTCCTTTGTCGCTAATAAGCTGGAAGTTACTTTGATAACAGCAGGGTTAGACTTGAGAATAAAACACATTTCTTTCACTACCACACACCATTAATATCACAGAAATGCGGGCGGAAGCGACGCCGGGCGCACGCGGGATTAGCTGCTGGCCTGCCTTGCCCTGCAGCCGGGGAGGCCAGGCTCGAGGCCCCACCTGGACCAAAGCCTCCCCCACCCGGACCAAAGCCTCCGCTCCTTCCGGGGCCAGGCTCCTTCTGACCACGTCAGGCCCCACGGTCGCCCTCCAGAAATGTCGTCTGGCCGAAAAAGCATAAAGATAGTATATTTCATTATTTCCCAGTGTCAGGCCCTCCCGTCTCTGTGGCCTGTGGGGAAGGTGCGAGCCCGGTAAACAGCCTCCATATAATGAAGTCCATGTATGCAGCAACGGAAAACAATTTTATATGCAGACAAGGCCCGATTTCATGAGAAATTACTTATGCAGGCGTTCTGCAATTATCCTGTGATACTTTCAGGCAACAGTCTGACAGCAGTTGTGCAAACAATAAAGGGATTACAGAAATAAAAACAAATAATATTACATACACAGAAACTCCATGTTGCATGTGGACGGGATGAAAGGAGCCAGGCAGGGGCCAACAGGAAGTGAGGCCAGAGACCAGCCCACCCCCATCCCACGCACTTGGACTATAGGAAAGCTCTCCCCCCCACCAGCACCCTGGCAGGAGCCTGGCAGCTGTATGGGGGTCTTCCCCACCCCGCCCCCACCCCCGTCGGGAGACCTGCTGACCTCTCAGGGAGCTGAGGGCATGGGTCACGTTTGCAGAAGGAGCAGAGTCATGGGACCAGGAAGGGCCGGGCAAAATAGCTGGGCTGAGCAGCCTTGCCATTTGCTCTCTCATGCCAGGTGACCTCCCAGGACAGAATGTATCTTGTCCTTCTGGCTCATCTCCAGGGTCAACAGTGGCCACCCATGTCCAGCTACAGCCCAGAGCTTCCAGGCAAGTTGATGCAAGGTCAGCATTGCCCTTTCCCAAGCACAGGTGAACAGAGTAGGTACATCGGCCACCCACAGGGACCCATCAAGACTCGGGAGGCCGGGG
Source organism: Leopardus geoffroyi (assembly GCF_018350155.1). Lineage (NCBI taxonomy): Eukaryota > Metazoa > Chordata > Mammalia > Carnivora > Felidae > Leopardus > Leopardus geoffroyi. The sequence goes on from NC_059335.1 coordinate 22,411,896, forward strand.
GCATTCACCCTCGACAGGGAGGAGGAAGGAAGGGTGGTTCTATCACGTGCTCCCAGGGGCAGGAACCGAACTCAGCCGTCACCGTGTCCGCACCTTCGATATGGGTGGCACCCTATAACTCAGGGGTCAGGGGTGACGCCGTGAGATGGGACGGTGGAGGCTGGCACCGGGACGTCCTGCCCAGTCTCCCCAGAAGACAGGTGCTTTCTCAGTGTGTCTCCTCCTCTGGGCAGCAAACGTCCCCGTGCAGCCAGGAACTGCCCTGGCCTCCCCGCAATGAGGGGACACAGGAACAAAGGTGGGACCAAGGCCCCGCAAATGCTGGGCGCCCCGTGCGCTGTACTTGCTCCCAGAGCCTGGCTGTCGGGCGGGCGGCCGGGGCGAGTGCTGCCCGTGCTTACTGGGCACCCACTGTGCGCACTGCCGAGCTCTGGCCGCAGCTCTGCCCAGTCTACAGACACTTGCATTTGCAGAAAGTTTTGTTTTGTTTAATTTAAATTAGTTGCTAACGAAAAAAAAAAAAAAAAAAAATTAGTTGCTAACGTTAAAGGAAAAAAAAAAAAAAAAAAAAGAACTGAACTTCTTTAACTTCTCTTTCCCTAAAAACTATGACGACCTGAAGAAAACAATCTGCCCACATTCCTAGGTGGTGGCTGCAATGATGAGGGCTGAGGGGATGCTCAGACCCTCCGGCCTGCTCTGTCCACATCCATCTTCCTGCATTTACCCCCTAGACCCTGAATTTGGGTCTAGGACAACTGCCCAGAGAGAGAGCTGAGGCCTGTCCAGAACACACAGTAAAAGGCTGGGTCAAAGCCCATGTACGTGTCCCTGTCCTCGGGAACTCAGTCTGGGGCAGAGCCCTAGCCCTCCCGTAGCTGAGCTGGCTTTAGCGCTGATCATGTTTGTTCAAAACCTGCAGGGTTCTGTATCCCTAAGATGGGCCTACTAGATAGAACACCTGAGGGGCAACCCTCAGTCACCTGTGCAGAGATCAGGACCTCCCAGCCAGTCCCGTCCGGCCTCATCGTGTCCTGAATGTCGGCACACATCAAACCCAAGTAGGCCTTAGGCTTGGCAATCCCTGCATTCCAGGGAATATGGAAAGCAGTGTGGATTTGGTACATATCGATTGCGTTTGCTTAAAGCAAGGTGCAACAAATTCTAATGATTACAAATTGCAGAGGCGAGAGGTTATCAATCAATGCCCCCGGATGACTGCTGACCACTCGGCATGCCAGGAGCCGTACGAGGTGCTCTGGGAGCGGCTAGACAAACGTCAGGACAGCCCCAGCCCCTGCCGAGGCCTGCACCAGCTCAGAGTGGCCCCTAAGCCGCATGGAGCTGCCAGAGGGCCCGTTTGCTGCGCTCAGGTGAGAGCCGGGCTGGGCACAACCGTGCCTTGGGCCCTCTCTGGGCCTCAATCTCTAAACTTCTAAAATAAAGGAAGCGTTGATCGCCAAGGTGTCTGCTCACCCTCCTAGAGTCCAGCAACCAGGCTGCTGAGGGCAAAAGAGGCCAGACTATCATCACCAAGAGTCCGCATGCTACCAGACAACCCCTGAATCAGCATTAACAACAAAACAGTGCTCACATCTCAGCTTGGAGTCAGGCATGGGAGGGGCCTATGCTTCCCAGACCCCCACATGGACTCGGGCAGGCGAAGCTCCCTGACTAAGGGGGGCCCCCACAGCCTTCCACCTGCAACTGTGCCCAAGCCCACAGCTGGCCGGGGGGTGGGGGGGTCGGCTTGGGCCTCCCTGGGCTGCACAGGAAGCTCCAGTGGGCAGCCATTGGGCACTATCATGAGTCACCATGTTGCCTCTGAGGGCAGGGGCCCGAGAGCTTCTCAAGATACACCCGCCGGTCAAAAGCAACAGAGACATAAAGCTAAGGCAACACTCCTCACTATGGTCTACAAAGCCATGCCCAATCCAGGCCCTCCAACCCACCTATCCTCTCGCCAGGGCGCACTGTGCTCTAGCCTCACTGGCCTATACCCCGTCCCTCAGACATGCTGTTCCCTCTGCCAGAAATGCTCTTCCTCGAGACCAGCACCTGGCTGGCTTCTGTACGTCCTTCAGCCCTCTCATTTGCAACGTGCTTTCCTCAGGAGGGCCATCCTAACCACCCACCCCTCTCAAGGACCCTCCCTCCCTCTTTCCCGTCCCAGACATTCCTCGTGGCACTTACCCCTATCTGACATCATCTTATCCATGGTTCCCTTGTCTGTTGCTTCCTAGCCCCACAACACAAGATCCTTAAGGGCAGGCAGCTTGCCTGTGTTGTCTAAGACTATACCCAGGACTGCTCCCGGGCGGAGGGATCAGGCTCCAAAATTAGGAAGAAGCATGCTCACCACCCGCCAGCCGTGTGACCTGAGGGAGGCCATTTACTTTCTCTGCCCCCAGTTTCCATATCTGGAAAATGGAACTAATGACAGTATCTACCTGCTGGGAACACAGTAAGGATTAAGATAAGCCCAAGAAACTTCTGGACCAGAACCAGTTCCACCGTACCTGTTCTCCAGAGTTCGAATGATCTCTGATTTGAGTTCTCTTTGGGGCCGCATGAGAATAACGAGACCTTACTTTCCTACCTCATTCGGCCGCTACAGAGGAGTTTGCGGGGATCTTGATCTTTACCTCCATGAGCCCGGAGATCTCCTGGTGAAGATCAAATACGACGCAAAGCCCCACACACATATGCAGGGCTTATCATCATTATCACATAGAAATTACAATTATTCACTCCCTCCTCTGTGCTCCCAGAGTACCGCTACCGCAGCATTTAACTCAAGTAATTACTGCTGCAGGAGGGCTGTTGACTCACGCAGCTGTGCCAGGACAACGGGGCCACCTCAGGACAGCCGGAGCCACAGCGGGGCCAGCACCCTAGTCCCAGGTCCTGCCCACACCCGCCTCAGAGGGGCCACGCTGTGTCCGTCGGACGGAGGCGAGAGGTCCTATGGTCTCTGAGATGCACTGGCCTCTGCAAGTCCTGGGGTCTTTCTGAAGGGTGGAGCTCAGGGGGGCCAGACAGCCACACCTCACGGCTCTGCCTCCTGTCCCTGCTGGCGATTCTCTGGAAATCCACGTTGTGGTGGGCTATTAAATCATTTTCTGGCACGTGTGAGGGGTTCGGTTACTACTAGGTTGCTTGGGGTTTCTATGCAATGGTGCTTCAGGGTGACTGGTTGTCCCAAAGCTGCACGTGTATAGCGTTTTATAGAACATTTTGAAAAGCCAAGTGTCCATTTTAAAGGATCGGGAAGACGGTCTTGGAGAGGACAGAAGCAAGGGTCCTGACAGGTACCTTTAGGAGTCCAGAAATGGCCCAACTAGAACATCACAATTCCAGACTATTTGGAGAAAGTGTCCAACTCCAGGGCCCGAGAATCCTGTGTGCTGGAGCTGGGAAGTTAGCGACAGGCCTGGAAGGAGGTGCCTGTCCCTAAGACCTGTCCCCTCTCTTGGTCTCCAGGGCCCCAAACTCGCTCTCAGATAGAAGGTTGCGAATCCTACTTCCAGTTCACGTGACCCTAAAATCATTCCAAGATTTACATTTTCTGGGCAGGAAAATCTCCCCACCTTCTCACCGCCAGTCCCAAGAACACCACATCGTTGTCCTTTATCCTCTCTGAGGCCCAGGTGATTAACTCTCTAAAACTCGGGCCTCCGTACCGGAAGTGAAACTGGCGCGTGTCTTATTCTAGAGTCTGAGAAACCACCTGAAGGATGGCCATGTCCATTCGCACAAGAAGCTCAAGTCAGTCCGCAGCCTCCCGCTCAGTCCCCCCACCTGGTCAGATGTGGTAGCTCAGCCTTCTCTCTCCTTCCCCGTCCGATGCAGGTCAAGGGAAATGGTTAGCCCCCTTGCAGTGCCTCCTCTCCCACTCAGGAGCCACAGAGCATGGAATGCTCCAGAACAAGCTGGGGCAGCGGCTCCCCTGGGAAAGCCAGCCTCACGGGTCTCTTCTACCTGAGGCCCTCGGCGGTGGCGCTAAGCTGGGCTTTCGGAAACCGTGAGCATCCACGCAGCAGAATTCCTACCATCAATGTAGCAGCTAAATATTGTAAGACTCCTAACTCCCCCATCTGTGTTTTGCCTCCCAAGAGGGAAAATAGTCTTCACAGACATTCCCTTATCTGGCAGGCAAATTCTAAACCTTACTGGCAATCACAGTCTTGTTTTCCCAACCAAACAGCTATGGAACCAAAAATTGCTCTGCCTGTGATATGCTGAGGAGGGAAGTCGCCAAACAGCTCGGTCTGGAAGCCCGGGGCCGGGAGGCCCTTGGTTTCTCCACCGCCAGAGGAGAGCCGGGGCCCTGCAGAAGTCCCCGCTGCTGGGGGAGGCCCGCCGGGCCGCTGGCGTTCACTGCTCCTTGTTCTTAACACGGAATACACCCACCAAGAAGCTGACGGAAAACACTCACCACGGTGTGAAATCAACACTTTCTAACTCAAATAAAGGGGGTAAAAAAAGGGAAAACTTCCAACCCTTTTGCGGCAAATATTTTCTCCCACGAGACGATGTGAGGCAGCCGCCCCCCGCCCCGCGCCGTGGCCCTGTGCCCTGCCACCACGCGCACCTTGGCACGCCACACCCTCACTTTCCAGCTTACGGTCTCTCCCTGCGTTTCACCTGGCCCTGCCCATTCTTCACGCTGGAACCCCGTACCTGGGCAACTGCTAATAAACCGAATCTAAGGATAACTATAGAAGCCTAATTGATAGGGGCCTTTATCGACTGGCCTTGATGTCTATCTGAGGTTCTCAACAGCCAAGATTTAAATGTTTCATTTTATTTCTAACTTTCACTTTTGCACATTTCAGCAATGTCAGGCTGAGAGGTATGGTTTTACTATCAGAAAGAATCATGGTGCAGAATAATTTATGACTTCAGCTTGGGCTTTCAGAAAAGCTATTTCAAATCTTCACTTTGATTTGCTTGTATCAAAACTACTCAAAATAACAGCGGCCCTTTCTCGGAACCGGAATATGTTAGCGGCACCTCAGGATTGCGAACTGAAGCCTCAGATTTATCCCAGAAGAAAACTTGAGAAGGGAATTAAGTCACAGAGGGGAAAATAACCCTTTTTTTGTGAGTCTTTTGTTCCCCCCCTCCCCACCCATTCCCCAGACACACACCCAAACCACAAAGGAAAAGCTCCCGGCCCTGGGGAAAGGTCCTGTGGGCCACCACTCAGCCAGAGCTCTTGGGCAGGCAGGGGAGTCCTACCGGGGTGATGGGGGTGGGGGTGAGGGTGGGGGGAAGGCCAGGAGGAAGCCCCTGGGGCCAGGAGGAGAGAGAGAAGAGCTGTTTGGTCGGGATCTGTGTTAGGTCAACTCCACAAAGCAGGAGGAAACGATGTGTCCAGGGCAGAGAGTTCTAATATCGTTAAGACTCACCTTAGCAGCTTAACGGCATACTTGTCTTAAGGACTGTCAGTCTCGTGAGAAAACACCCCAGAAAGGATGTGGCTGATCCAGGCACTGACAGATCGCCAGAGGGGCGTCCCAGTTCCCTATCACAAAAGGAAATATAGAAAGAAATGATGTAAAGTGAAATGTAACAAATTCACCAAATCACAGCAATACGCAGAGGTCAAGGAAATTCAACTGAAAAGGTTAAAGATGAAATCAAATCCCGTGTAGGAGAATGAAAATCTATCCCAATGCAAGGCCACCGGTGACGTGCTGTAGACAAGAAGCTAAATACTGCCTAGCACTGGGATCCTTCATTTTCATCAGATCAATAAAAGCTTATATTTATCAGGATTCCAAGCAGCTGCCACTTCTGACAACCTCCACTTTATTTTCTCACTCCTTGTGCTGTATCAGGGCAAAGAGGAGAGGAGAAGCAGCTTTTAATGCTATTTACACCTGAAGACACAATTCCATTAAGAGGTCCTGTTTTGTTAAAGAAACAGGGATTGATATGATTATATTGGCAGGAGCGCGGGAAGTCCCTTTGTTCCTCCCCCCATGTTTTCCCCTTTGCAATCCAGACCCCAGCTCGGAGATTTCCTGACACCAAGTCTGCGTGCGAGCACTTTTTTGTTCAAACTTACCATTTACAAAGAGAGGCAAGGCTTTCTGCTAAAACAGTTACCACTCTAATCATCTGTACAACAATATTTGCTATCAGGCATTCTAAATAGATTATCACCAGTCCATCTGTGTCATTATTGATTTATAAGGCTTTAAGCAGCTTTAGAATAGAAGCTTTCCCACTGAAGGGTTTCTTGTATAAATCAGAGCCGTGCTCAAATATAGCAGCCATCACTCAAGATATTGTTCTTAAAATCATAACAAGAAGGAGAAAATGATAAATTGCTTGTAATATACTGATCCAAACTGATATGCAAATCTTGTTTTTTAAATATATTACTTGAGTAAAAAGAGGCATCATTAACATATGAATGCTATATGCAAATGATAGTGACAGAGCAGATGTTGGTGCATGTAATTGACCTATATGTGAATTGCATCAGAACCCTTAACTCTATTAATTCACTACCCAGTAACTAGATATTGTCCAAAAAGTACATTCTTTGAAACCATATACTGGAAGCAGAGCTGACAGGGTTCCAAGGATTCTGGAACAAGGTCACTGTCACTAGTATTTTGCTGTCATCTGCATTCCCCTTCTTATGGATGACATCATCATGGGGCCGTGTAAATCGATCACTTAATAGCATTTAGAAAATACTGCAGTGGGGAACAGGTTATAAAAAAAAATGCCCCAGTTTTATTCTTTTTCTTGGCAGAAATGTCATACCTCTTAAACTGAGGGTTTGTGCATGAGTGCACTGTGAAACACACAGATGCCATTTTATTCCCCGTCTTTATTTTTCCACTTCTTCTCAGAATGACATTAAATTGTATTAAATAGCCTTTTGTCCACAGGGCACAGACCACCCCGCATATGATAATGTATTAATGCCCCACGTTCCAGCCACTGAGCTGAAACATTCTGAGACTTGGAGGATAAGTATGAAGCACCATTGTGTGTATAGCCTGCTAACAACTGTGACACATACTAATAGAAACATACCTAATAAATTACTGCTTTCAGGTCTAGCAAGCTGACATTTCTCTGCAAGGGACAATTTTATATTTGTGGCGCAGAACAAAATTGCTTCATATGAAGCCACTGTGGATTAGCATAAAAATTAACACTTAAATTTCGGCTTATTTTCCACCCTCTCCTCCTGCCACAACAATCAATTCCTCTTATAAATCTGATTAGATTTTATGATGCTTATTATTCAGAGCATGTCTCAACACAGCATTCACAGGCTTGAAGACTATTTGTTTAAATAGAAAAAAGAAGCAGATAAATCTATAGGTATTTTTTATTACCCCATTCCCCACCAGTTTCTTTCTCATATTGTAACATCAGTAATTGATTGCACACATTAATTAACATGTAAGGTAGAAATTCTGCATTATGCATGATTTATTTTCCTATCTGGTGAGTAGGTTTGTCTGCTGCCCTTGTGTTTCTAGGACATTGGGCTCGATTCTGGTCCAGACATAAATGCCAATGCTCATTCCCCCTGAAAGTTATTAATGTCAGATATGAAATGAGATTTTTTATTTCACCTGCTTACTAATCCACAAAAGCTGTTTTGAGTGATGCAGGCTTAAACGCCAAAATTTGAAATGATATATTGCTATATCTGATAACATGCAAATATGTTCATTAGACATAATTTAGCAGGAGAGAATGGCAATACTTTTATAACAAGTCTAGGTCAAAAATGGTTGTTAATTAAACAAGTCATGAAAAATGGCATTACAAGGAGACTGTCCAGCAGACAGCAGACTTTCTAATGATACGCCGCTGATAGATACCCAACGCTTCCCGCTAAAACAGAGAGGGGGGGAGAAAACTTTCTGAGCATTTCGCATAATCTAAAGCAAGATTAACAAAACTATATCTACATTAGGAACCTCAAATTGATCGCATATTCTTCTTAGATTTTAATGGTAACATACTATACTTTTCCATTTCAAGACGTGATTTCACTTTCTGTCTTAGGGGCTTAAAGTGATTTATATGGTTGACTCCTTCACAAATAAACCAGAAAAGAAATTAATATTATATCCGGCCATGCTGCCGGCTGCCCTGAGTGTTTATGGCTGTGTATTTTAAATCAAGTAGAGCAATAATCAAAGGGATGGTTGGACGGTGAGGGCAGGGTTGGGCCCGAGGTGGATGAAGGATGAACACAGAGGGGGAGCCACATGCCTGTGTGTCTTCCTTTTCCTGTTGTCCTTCCCAACTGGCTGCTCCAGTTACCTAGGAAACCAGCGGTAGTAAGAACTCTTTTGATTGGCCATGAGTTGAGATTCAAGTGGGTGGGGTTCTGACACATAGGTACTATAAGCTACCTGAGCTTGGCTTCTTGGGGTGAGACTTCAGGAGTACCTGGGGGAAGAAGGGCACCTTGGGAGTTAAGTACAATCTAAAGGAAGGCAGGGTGAGCTTCCAACTGGCCACCCACGCCACCTTCCGTGCAGTGAGGAAAGTATTCATGGAGCGGGGAAGGCCGAAAACATCTTCCGGGACCAACAGATGTCCCATACAGCCAGCGTGTATGGAAGCCATTGGTTGATGATCTACTTATTAAAGGATACTGGTAGCCAGGGTAGCCAGATACTTGAAATACAATCTGTGAAGCAGAAAAATAACACCTCTATGTATTTGGAGCCATGCACAGTAAGGCAAGTTGAGTGGGGAAGCAAATAACCATCTCAGCAAACCAAAAGAAGTCCACATCTGAGCCCTCTGAACAATCAACCTATATTCATGACACCAACTCAGACACAAAAGTTATGTCTAATCCTCCCTTATGTGGGGGAGGCAGGTCCGTCCCCAAATACTTCGTGTCCAAGTGTAAAATACTCTCGCTCTTAGCCTGGCTTGCAGTCAACATTACTACTATTGCTAGAAATCTCACCTCATCTTTGCATTGCATTTTATGGTTTCTGTGCTTCCAAATATAGAATCTTAACTAGAGAAACAGGCACCTTAGCATTCATCCCACCTGTCTTTCATTGATAATGTGAATTTCGAAAAAAAAAAAATGACAGTGGATGGAAACTCTTTGCTGGAGGAAGAAAAGGAAATGTTAGTTCTGCAGGACCTTTGGTATTTTTTTATTCCCACGATTCCCTTCCCTGCACCTCCTGCCCACTCATGCTCCTCACGAGTTTGTCTGGACAGACAGCCCCTCCTGTCCATCCCATCACACCACTGTCCTGGTTCCTGGACTCAACTGTCTATTGCTTCCCCGTTGGGGATTCTTCCAGGTCTCACGTTCCAGGAGGAGCCCAAGGATGGCTCAGGGTCACAAGACTTATGGAGGCAGTCCTGGGGGACCCTATGAATTCTCAGGCAATGGAGAAGCCCTGGAGAGGACAGCCTCAAAGACCCCAGCACACAAGTGGCATCTGGATTTCACAGTAACAGTGGATAGGTTCTGCTGTTCCTTTTACAGGGCAATAATTTCTTCTTGGGGCCCCTGGCACTATTTATCCAGCTTCATGTGACTCTATTCCCAGTGATGAGAAAGATGCCCACGGTCTACCCGGGGTCATGGTTAAACTATTCCACGTTTCTTCAAGGGCTTCAATTCATTTCAAAGTGTTTCATTTGTTGAATGAACGAACTAACAAATGCATACATGAGCAAATAGGTGAATGAGTGAATGAAAGCACAAAGGCACGCGTGCCTGGATGGATGGAGAGGTAAGTGAAGATGAAAAGAGTTTTTAAAAAGTAATAAATGCATGAATTAATGTGTAAATGCAAAAATACATATGGAAATGCAAAGTGCCTCACAAATGGATGAAAGAATAGTGCTGGTATCTCTTTAATGAACAAGTGTGTACATAAGCCCCTGTATGCCCATCTAGCGGGCTGATGTACAGTGTAAGAGAAGAAATAGTAAGTAAGGTCTTGTTCATTGTCACAGGATTTGGTCATCCATCCTTGACTTCCTTCCCATAACTCAAAGAACACAGACCCCTAGAGAACTGTGTGGGGCAGCCTGTAGGACTCTGGCAGACTTATGAGGGAGACAAATATTCCCGCCTCTGGGCTGAATCTTCAGGATAAAAGGAGTCGGTCAGGTGTTTCTGACCAGAAGACACCTGGCTTCAGTGCAATCCAACACTGGCTGGACACTGACAGAATCTTCCCTGGGAGGCAGGAGTCACAGCCATGAGGAGCAGAGATCCTAGACCAGGTCCCGGTAAATACCAGCACTGATATTGAGAAGTCACATCATCCCCCAAGCCTCCCTTTCTTCATCCATTGAGTGGAGATAATGTATCCAAAAGTGCTTAGCTCAGGGTCTGGCACCTGTTACCACTCAACTACCAGCCATTATTCTCTGAGATTGCTGAGCAGTTCTGCCCTGGGGGTCCTGGGTCCCCTGCCCGTGGAAAGCTTGCTCCCAAGTGGACATCGATCTCTACCAAATGTGCTGGTGGCCAGGCTGTCCAAAGCAAGGGACTAGACCATAGGAACCTTCATGGCTGCCTTCAAGTGTATGTGTTATGTCTTCTGCCAAGTTCCACTGATCTGCCTCAATATACACATTGGCAGAAGACATAACACATACACTTGAAGGCAGCCATGAAGGTTCCTATGGTCTTCCCACATATGAGCTGATGAAAGAACGTAGTCAAAGCTGCAGGGAAGAGCCCCGAGTCCCCTTCTTCCCTTGGCTGTCACAACCTCTCCTTGGAACCTGTGGGGTGCCATGGAAGCCAGTTAGAGAACTATTGGACTGGCAACCTCTTGGTGGCCAGGTAAACTGTTTCTTTGTGACAGCAGTCACAGTTGCATGGGTAGGCATGTCCTGGATGGCTGGTAGTCAGCAGGACCATATGCCAACCCCAGTACAGTCATCAACACCTTGCCAACCTGGTGTTGCACAGATGCACAAGAGCTGGAGAGATGTCTTCTGACACTGACAGTCCCCCAGCCTTGATTAGCCACCAACTCCTTCCTTCTGCTTCCAGCCCTGCCATTAATTCAAAGCTAGAGGCCAGTTCCCTTTGAGGCAGGCAGGCTCAGACCCAGGCATGAGCCTCGAGGAAGACTCCAGTCTTCTTGGATCTCTGGCTCCTGCTAGTAGGTAAAGAGCTACTGCCTCAGACACATATTAGGAAAAATAAACACCGAAGACTCACCCTTAAGCAAACTGGTCCATAAGACACTGCCAGAGATCACCTCCCAGAATGAAGTCAGCAACTCACCTGAAATTTCTACATGTGGAATGACTGCATTTCCTCTTTCCTCCCACCTTGACTAGATTAGGGACAATGTGACCCAAATTTCAGTCATTTGCATAGCACCTTCACCTTCTCACCACATCTGCTTCCACCTGTACCATTAACTGTTACGACTTTTCTTGAAATGGACTCACAGGTTTCCTGAAATCAATTTGTTTCAAATGGAAATTTCACATAATACTGCCCTAAATAAAAAACAATATTTATGCCTCATTTAATATGTAAAATAGATGCCTCACTATATCAAAGAGGAAAACACTCAGCCACAATGAATCTGAAGTTCATCTCCTAGCGTCGGGGAAACAGTACGGGGTGGGGAGTAGAGCATGCCAGCTTTGGGGGTAGGGGCCTCCACCACATTTCTGACTTGAGCACCTGAAATCTTGACTGAGTCCCAGTTTCCTGATCTGCAAAATGGGGATGACAGTAGCACCTATCTTACAAGGTTGCTGTGAGAGTCAAATTAAGTGAGATAATTAATGATTCATTAATTGAGATGGTGTATCTGGCACATAGTTAGCTATGGCCTGTTCCCATCGTCGTTATACTAAAAGCTAAGCCAGAGGAAGGGGAAATTCTTACAGTCCTGGCCTCCTATCACGTGTCTCCCACAGAACGTGGGCTCACGTACACCGAACTAGACAAGCAGAGCAACACAGAGACAAGGCCACAGGGCTAGGCATCGGCAACCTGCCACTAGCCCAGCCAACCTCCGGAGTCCCTTTCCTTCAAGCATACAAGTTAGGGATTGAACCCCGAGGTCTCCAAAGGACCTCTGGCCATGGGGAAATTGAATCCCCGAGGCCAACACAAGCCCAGCCTCGGCAAATAACCACTCTTCTCCAGCTCTCAGGCCATGGCAGGTGCTGGTGAGGGCAAAGAGATTCAAGAACTAACCGAGACATAAGGCCCAGTGTTGGCACAAAGGAGGAAGCAAAGGAGGCACACATCGGGCTCCCTAGTCCGAGTCCCATAACTGGAGGAAGGCCTGGAAGGTGGGGGACCAGCGAGCTGGCACAGGGGTACACATCAGCACTGACCCCCAGCTCCCAAAGCTCAGCACCTGGGCTGGGCCTCCCCCGTGGACTGCTTTCCCTGACTCCCACCCAAGGCCTTGGCTCACTTCCTTAACGTTGTTCATGGTCGTCACAACCATCACCTCAACACATTGCCTTAAGAAGTCCTGCAATGGTGGGCTTTGTAGGGTGCACTTGGGGGTAACCAGCCTTCCGCCTCCTCCCAACGCACCCCCCCCCCCAGCATCCATGGGTGAGACTTTCTCAGGAGCAGAAGTCTGTGTCTGCATCTGATTTCTGCAAAAGGAGATCACCATCTCCCAGTTTTTACATCAAAGGGTCCATCCAGCAAAGTTTATGTTTCACAGACACACACAAGAAAGGCACTCCCTCAAAAGTCTGGTAGAAACCGTGGGCCTCTGCCATGGTGAATTCACACATGCGTGTTGGATTCTTAATCCCATTGCCCGGAGGATCTGGGCCTCCTCTGGGACCGCCAGTCAGCAGCCCTTATGCATATCACTCCCTCCCTCCTCGTCTCTAGATGGGTGCCAGCCCACCCAGGGTAGAGCCTTCCTGCAGGCATCCCCCAAGTGAGAGCCTCCCCCAGGGCCAGGCCCCTGCACTGGGAGAGGGAGGTGTTGAGAAGCTTGTCCACATCAGTAAATGGAGCTTGTGATTGACTATTACAGAGAGGTGCTCACCCGCCCCAGGAATCACTAGGTGTGGCTTCTGGACAGACATCCACACATGCAGAGGTCCATTTTGAAGGCATAAACACATGCTCTCTAAAATAGGCAATGTTGAGTCTCTGGTTTAAAACGAGGGGATAAAGCCGACACTGTTTATAATCTGCTGGATCCCTCGGACTTGTAAGCCCTTTTCCAGAAACATTCATGTGAAAGGCACTTTCTTCGGAGTGGGCACTTGTCTTGTTCCCAGTCAAGCCAGAATGATGGTACCATAGAAGGGCTTACGCAGGGGCCACATGTGTCCCCGTGGGGGTGGGGGAGAGGGCAGACCCAGACTGGGACACGCTGAAGCTGACAGCCCAGCCCCCGCCCTTTCTTCAACTGGCTCATCGCAAGAGGACTGATCCCTGAAGCTCTCTGGCCAAGCATGATGGTGACAAAACCCGAATCATTTCTTCAGGTGTTTACTGCTCTACAGTCTTTATGAAAACAAACAGTGTAAGAAACCAACAACAACAAAAGAATGTATTTTCTCATTTCTTTGAATTGTTCTGCTTGGCAATTTTATTGCACATTAGTTCAAAATAAGCTGCCAATAAAGTTGGATAAAATTAAACTCACACTGGAGTTTTCCCTTCAATAATTTGTGTCGGGTTGTTTTTATTTTCATAAGGATTTGAAGTGCAACGTTATCTCAGGTTCAGAATTTCACTGTCTGGATGGTCACAACTTAACTCCTACTGGGCTTATGAATTCCAATTCTAGTTCTTTTAAAACGAGCTTGGTTTTACTGTTGTGGTAGTTCGTCTTCTCCTGTACACAAAGCACAACATTACACCAGAATCATCCACACCACAACTAGCCTTAGAAAATTACGTGATTTCTGGGCGCCTGGGTGGCTCAGTTGGTTGAGCGTCCAACATCAGCTCAGGTCATGATCTTGTGGTTCATGAGTTCAAGCCCCACATCAGGCTCTGTGCTGACAGCTCAGAGCCTGGAACCTGCTTCAGATTCCGTGTCTCCCTCTTTCTCTGCCCCTCCCCTGCTCATGCTCTGTCTCTGTCTCTCAAAAATGAATAAACATTAAAAAAATTGTTTTTAAAAGAAAAAGAAAATTACGTGATTTCTAATTTAGCAGAACCTCAGAACATGGAAGGATCCACAGCCCAAAGTCAACACTTTGTTTCGATGTATGATTTCAGGAAAATACTTTTTTTTCTTTTTTTAAAGGTAGCATTTGTGGATAGACCAAAATGATTCAATTTAAGATAGCAAAAAAGAAACATCTTGGGAGTAAAAATAATGTGCTATCATAATTTGATTACAGCAAAAATCAAACGTTGTGTGTTGTAAGCAAACAATAGGAATTTTTATGCAACTAAACATTTTTCTGGCTATCTAACCATGATTTATACAACGAAAATGATAAATTTAATCCCATCACCAGTAGATCAATTGCAGGTATAACAGATAAAACCAGAATAAATCATCGTATCACTGTATCGGAAACACAAGCAGCAGATGGAAGGGGAGTTTAGACTTTAAACTGAAAGCTGTTTCCAGGCATTCCAAGGACAATTTGCAGCGGAGAAGTTCAATGTATACATAAAGTCATCTGATCCAAATATGCTAATGATTTTTACTGGTCAAATCTTAAAAGTGAGGTTTATTTTTATGAGGATGCATTAATTAACCCAGTATGTACTATCTTTGAGACTATCTTGCCAGGGACTTTCATTTAAACATGTTTATTATGAAATGTTTGCATTCTCCACATTTGTGGCCCACACACGGATTATTTCATACTTTCCTTTAGAGCACTTAGAAAAGTTAAAAGGAGTTATTGTTTTTGATTAATGCCATTTTGGGCAGTTAAAAAAAAAAAAAAGGAGTTCTAAATCCTAGCTCTGCATAAATTCTTTGACATTACAAACAATCTCTGTGAGTTCCACTGCACGGAGATATGGGGGGGCGCGGGGCCGTCCCGGGTTTGCTTTAAGGTGGCCTGCTGAAACCGAACCTTGTTAACTTCGGTGTTTGCATGAACTCGTGCGGAATAGCAATGCGGCCCGACGTGATGCAGCTCTCAGTCTCGAGGGGAGAGGCAGTGTGTGCAGGGCCGTGGCGTGGTACCACACAGATGGGAGTTCTAAAGCCCTGCCTGTCATCTTTTGATTAAGAAAAGGAAATGATTTCACTAAAAAGATATTCCCTCTTGTGTTGTTTTGTTTTAACTGAGTTTGTACTTTCCACCAAACTGGACATATTTATTGAGACTCATAAGTTACTTCACGATTACCAACATCACTGCAATCTCAACAAACTATTTTTTTCCTTGCCAATTATCCAAATATCATAACTATAAAATATCTTAAAACATTCTCCATACTGTAAACATCTTAGCTACAAAGCTTTGAGTGTAAACAGTATGATGCATCAGAATGGTTTTAAGCGATGTTATAAAAACTGCTCTTAAAAACTAAACAAAAATGTAAAGCTCCCATCTGTTTTATGAGTTCTCCACTGCTGAACGGCTGCTGTGTGCCAGTTCACTGAACCATGGCTTGCTAAAGAGATTTCTGGGGTCACAGATTGAAAACACAAAGAGCACGTCTTTAATGGTGGGATTTTTTTTCCCCCAAGTCTTCCTGCCATGGCTGGAACCGAATTAAGTGCACAGCAGCAGAAGATGGGCAGCCGACGCTCGCGATGCCTGTCGCAGAAGAGAGAGCCCTCTCTCTGAGAGATTCGTGTTTTATAAAGGATGTCATCGCCGCAGCTACCTTACGTTCTTCGGTGGTTGTATCTCTGTGACCTCAATACGCTCTTACTTCCTCACGGAATTTTCTTTGGGGCCCTGCATGTACAAGTTAAAAATAGACAGCAAACTGCATACTAGGAAAAAGCATTCAGGCTTATTTTTGTGTATATATGCAGGTATGAGACAATGATAATTGAGAGAGTGCCATCTTCCCTCTGCTCCAAACCCTGGCCCAAGGGGATGTGAGAGAGCCCGGGCAGGTGAGAGGCTTGTCAAAGATGCAAGAGGAAAACTATCCTTCACTTGGGACGTTTGTCTCCGATGCACTGGGAAGGCGAGAAGGGGAAGTAACTAAAAGAGAATGTGCATGGAATCCAGTCCCTTTGCTCAGATGACATTGTTGTGCAGCGGGGCGGGGTGGGGGGGGGGGGGTTGGGAGGGGGAAGCTGAGTCTAGTGCAGTCTCCCATCAGGGATGGTACTGTTGCCCCAGATGTATTCCGGGCGCCCTCTTAACACCTACCACCTTGTCCCCTGAGGCCACATCTGAGGAATAACAGCCAGTGTGGCCACAGGGTTTGGGCTTCCTAGGCAAGCTACCTGGCCCCTCCTGTTCCTCCAGATATGGAGCCAATGGGGCCTTGGGGGTGTCTCTGACCCCCCACCCCAGGAGAGGCTCAGACCTCCTGAGTGTCTGGGGGTGTCTCTCCAACCCCCGTCAGCCCCCAGGCCAAGTCTGACCAGCTGTCAGTATTCTCACTGCTGCCCTCTAGGACAGCAGACACTCCCAGAGCTGGGACAGGCTGGGTAGCAGTCTGCCAGGGACTGGGGCCGGTTTAGCTGGGAGTTGGCCTGCCCTTCCTGGGGTGACAAGTCTCCAGCGCCTGTCTGGAGCATGCCTGCCACCGTCTCCCTCCCCAACCTCTCTTCCACACCCCAGGGCTATGGCTGTCCCGCCTTTCACCCCACAGTGCAGAGGCCTTATAACCCTCACCCCCACGTGGGGTTGTCCCAGCTCTACGAGCGGCTTTGTGGGTCAGAGCAAGAGGCCTGTCGGGGGCAAGGAACCCTCACCCAGGGACCCGGGAAGGCCAGCATATCAGTGAGCAGCTCTCTGCCCAGGGGCAGGCCAGGCCCTGAGGGGGCCACACCCTGAGGCCAGGGGGCACTGCTCAGGGGACCCTTGGGAAGCAGACCCGAGTCCCCACACTTGCTCACTCCTCTTGATAGGTGCACACCTCCCACCGGCGTGTCACGCCTGCGCTGCACGCAGCAGACCAGCAAGCAAGAGAGACGCTCCTCCGGTGGGCGGTCAGGGGCTGCTCACTGGCCCCACGAGCCGTTCTGGGCCTTCTGCTGCACTCGGGGCTTCAAGAGCGCCACCCGGGCCCCAGACCCCACCACGCGCCCACCGTCTCTGTCCGGAGCAGCAAGGGGCCCGAGGATCGCCCAGCCTGTGGGTCCTGTGGGCTGGCGTGATTCTGCGCACATTCCAAATTTAAATCTGGGACGCTCTCCCCTTTCTTCACCGCTCCAGAACATGGGGGAGGCATCTGCCTGGAAACAGCTGTCACCCAAAGAAGGAGGCGGCACATGCGGATCTCCTGCGAGCACCACCATCCAAAGTCACACATCAGCCAGGGTTACTTAGCTACGGAGCTTCAGAGCCCGGGGGCGGGGGGAGGGCCAGGCAGAGAGAGGTGCGGAGCAGCACCCCCCGGGGCCCTGGGGCCCCGCGCTCCTACAGAACTCAGCACTGGGCACTGCATCCCTGCTTCATCATAGGGAAACTGAGGCTCAAAGAGGTCACACAGCAACTAAAATAATACAGCAGCCACAGTAAGAAACAATGAGAACTGACACACAACTAGCACACGCTGATCCTCAGCACCGGCGGGCTCCCCTTGGCGAGGCCCGCGTTCAAACCCTGACAACCACCCTGTGAAATGCTATCAGCCCTGCCCTCGCACAGGAGGAGGAAATACAGGCAAAGGAAGGTCAAGCAATTTGCCCGAGGCTAAGTTACCAACAAGGGATAGGACTAGGAGTCCAAGCCAGGCTGTCTGGCTCCCTTCCCCTGCCACCACGCCACACGGTCTGTCATCATCGTCACTGTCATCAGAGCAAACATGCAGCTGGTGCTGGGAGCCCAGACGGTGCTAAGCTCCTTCAACTTTATGCAATCTCTATCTCATCTCCATTATTCACTTGATCCCCAAGACACAGATACCAGGAACATGGGGCTCAGAGATGTGGTGCAATTTTCTAAAGATCAACCAGCGAATGAGGCGCGAGCAGGCACAAGCTCCCGAGAGGGGGTGGCGAGCTAGGCGTGGGACCGGCACGCTCCCGGAGAGGACTCGCCCTGGGCTGCAGCAGGGCCTCTGGCCAGGATCCGGAACGGGTTTCAGAAGAAGAAACAGGACAAGCACCGGTGTGATGTGCTCGTCAAAGTGCCGGAGATGCTGTTTGGGATTTGCTGTTGTTGCCAACCCATGTGTACTTCCCACGAAGGCTAATCTCAACTATAATGAGGGTTTACACTAAGTCTAGAGAAAGGAGGGAGGCCAAGCCTAAATCTACAGTTTGTGCAGACAGTGGTGGGAGTTACGACAAACACTGACCATATTTAGGAGAAGTTGGGAGACTGGGGGCGCCAGCCATTCGGCTCAACGGCCCAGCTCAGTGGGCCAAGCAGCCTGGGGGGCAGTGTCCAGCGCCAGCCCTGGCTTCCCTGGCTGTGCAGAGCTGCAGGCAGGGGTTTCCATCAGTCTCCCTTCAGGGCGGTCCAAGTTCCACTAGCAGCAATGGGGACTGACTGGAGGGACAAAGCAGCAGAATTACAAAGGAGTCACACGCTGGCTGCCTCAGGAAATGCTGAGGTGCCCGGGGATGAGCCTCCATGCACAAGACCTAGAAGAGAGGGTCCTCGAAGCCAGGGACCTGAAAAGCCACTAGCTACCCTTCCCTGAGTTCCCACAGCCTAGATACAGACGACATGAAAAATGCTGGCGGGTCAGGCTGCACTTTCCTCGAACTAATCACTAATGAAGTTTGGGGTGAGCTATTTTGAAAGCAGCCCACACAGCATAACCACACGCCGTCATCAGCTGCGATCCTCAAATGCAATTTCATTCATAATTAAATATGAAAAAGCCACCACCTTAAAATAACATCAGGGGTCACAGCTGAACTCCTCGGCCTGGGTCTGTGAATCCTGGCCTCTGCTGACCTCTCCGAGTTGGTCCCCAACACCTCCCAGGCACACACTCTGGCCCCACACAGCTGCGAGCCTACCTCCACACCTCTGCCCATCCCACCCTGCCTTCTATGCACACTCTTCTCCCTCCTCTGCCCCCGGGGACCAGCTGGGACTCAAAATTCAGCTTGAGCACCGTCTCTCCGGAGGAACCTTGGACAGGCCAACACTGAAGCGCCCTTCACCAGCTTGTGAACTCTACAGACATTGCTTCTACAACCCGTCTGGTAAGGCGGTTTGTGTTCTGCCTTGTGCTCTCTTCTCTAGCCCTTTCAAGCACCATTAGCGATCCACACATGGGTGTCCCATTCATTCATTCATTCACTCACTCATTCATTCATTTATTCATAATGCTTACTGAGCACCTGCCATGTGTCAGACACCAGAGAAGCAACAGTGAATGGTCAGCCAGGGTCCCTGCCCTCCTGGAGGGCACCTTCTAGAGACAACAGATGAGAAATATAGCAATAAACACGCAATAGACTTTTCTAGCTGGAGTCTCAGTCTGCCATGGTCAGGCCCTGCCCTACGCTCATGTTGGACTCTAAACTAGTGTAGGACACAGTCTACGCTGGCCAGCCCAGAGTTCTGGGCAGGATCACCTCCTCCCTTGTCCATCCACGGCTCTGCCTCCAGAACTCCTCCTGGATCTGCATTTTAGAGAGATTCATTTGGTAGGGACAGTTGGAGCTGGGCCAGTGTCAGCCCTTGAGCCCTGTGGTTTTATTGGCCACTGGATGGCCCAATGTTGAGCTTTGGTAGCAACAGCTGGAGGGGACCTGTTCAGCACCAAGACAGAAGATAAGCCCATACCCTAAGCTCAGGTGGTTAGTGAACAAGCAGAAATGTTTCAAAGACCGCCATCTGGGGCAGCTCCAATGAGGAAGATTCTGTCCACGCACTGAGGTAGAACAGGGAGCTGTGGAGACAGTGGTCCTCGCAGCCTCGGGGAACATGGTGACTGAGGGAAGAAAGGATGCCCTCAAGAGCCAGGGCCCAGAGGCCAGGGAGGAGGAACACCAGGCACCAGGAAGGGGACCGGGTGACCAGACACTCGCCGCACTGACCCAGCACCTGCTGGTGCTAGGCAGGGACATCCTATAAAGAGAGGCTGGTGGGGCCAGGCTTCCAGAAGCTCACGGCCTCAAGGGAGAGGTGCTGCACTTGTGAGGCCAGTCAGTCAAGACATGTATGCAGCAGGAGGCATTATAGCACCTCACTCTTGAGATTGACCGTCTAACTGAACTCCATACATGCATCGTTTTCTTTGATCCACAAAAGCCCTATCACAGACGTGAGGAAACCAAGGCTCCAAGAGGTCAAGTGACGTGTCCAAGGTCACGCAGCAAACACTGGAACCAATGACCTGATCCTGAGGCTGCTTCCTTCCCACGCCTGCTAAACTGTCCACCCTCTGGCCTCAGCTGCTCCTCGGTGGCTTCCTGTGTCACTCCCCCAGTCTTACACGCCTCACAGAGACCCCGGGGTCCTCATCATGAATCACAGTGGTCACCGTGGTCAAGTTGCTGTGTGATATTCCCACAATGCTGCCATCATCCCAATAAACCCAGTAAACAGACGAGAAGACAAAAAGTGTGGTCTCCCCGCGGTGACTGGGGAAATACACCCCAACCTGCTGTCACACCAACACACCCCAACCCAACTCCTATTCTCAGGGTCCCACTCTCCTCATCTGAGAGCAGAAGGAACACTCACCCTGCCACACGGGAATTTGGTTGGAATCCCAAAAGAGAAAGATAGGTTTCAGGGGCTGAGAAGTTCATTTGTGGACTTTCTGAGTACTCAGCAAATAAGCTTTTATGAACATCTTTCTCCACCCCTCCCGAAGAATTGCACAGCTCCGGGTCCAATTTGGATACCATTCTCAATACCCCAACCATCATCAGAACCATGACTCTTTCTACATAAAGGGAAGAGAATGTTCTGGAACCCCAAGCACTCGCTTCCCATTGGCTAAGCTGCTTCTTTTTCTGGTTGCTACCACGCTCAGATGCACGAGCGGCGCTCTCGTCTTATTGCAAGTTGTGGGTCTGTCACCAATCATGTCCATCAATAATCAGCAGATTATCAGCCTGCTTGTGCAGACACTTCTATTTTCAACCTGAAGGGTGGTTTGGGGGTTTCTTTTAAATTTAACTCTCCTCATTAAGGATTCATAGCACACCAAAAGAGCGATGTTTTTAAAAAAAAAAAAAATTCATCTTTGCAGAGAAGGAATATCAGCAAAAATAATCACTATTCCAGGCTCAACAATGAGTCCCTAATGAGGACAGCAGTCATCAGTTAAATAAACATATCATTAGGGAGAGAATGGGTGTGTCAACACAGACACAGTCCACTAATTTGGGGGTGGGGGTCGTCTGTGGTTAGTCTCGATGGGGTCCAGGGCTGGGGAGGCGGGTGTGTCTGGGGCAGAGTCGTGGGTCACCTTTCAGAGGTAGGGCTCAGGGGGTGGGCGAGGTCAGGTGGGATCAGGTGGGAGCTACCAAGGAGGCAAACGTCAGAAGGCAGACAATGGGACACTGCCCTGGGGGTCGGGCGGGCCTGCGGCAGTGAGCTGGTTTTACCCTGAAAAGCTCCAGAAGGCTCCAGACAGAGATAGCACACGGACGAGGCAGATGAAGAAGAGGAGCTTCTAAACCAGAGGTCCCAGAGGCGGTGTTGTTCCCAGAGGCCAAGCCCTGCCTGGGCAGCCAGTGTGGACACAAGGTATGCACCCAGCTCTTCGCCTAGCAGACCCACAACCATGCTTCTTCCTTTGACAGCACAGAATCAAGTGGACCTCCATGAGGACCCCCAGCCTCTTTGTCTGGGGTCCACAGTCCTCTAGAGACGAAACCCGAGATCTAGCCAGGGAGAGGAGGCTGGATCATGGCAGCGTGCTCTCTCTCCACAAATAGTCTCTGAGTACTTCCTAGGTACCAAGCAGCATACTAGACGCTAGGCTGTAGCATAGAGCAAGATGCATTTGGCCCTTTCTCTCAGGGGACTCAAATGTGCAGGACAGGGAAGAACCAAATTAGGATAAGGAGAGGTGATAAGAAAGTGTCAGAGAGGGAAGAAACAGGGTAAGAGACAGCCAGCAAGAGGGAGGTGGGGCAAGGCCTTTGAGAGGAGGGGACCTTTGAGCCAAGGCCTAGGGGAAGGACAGTCCCAGCAAAGGAGAAGAAGGCAAGAGTGAGAAGTGGGGGCAGCGGCGAAGGGCGCGTGTGCAACGGAGGGTGTGCCCGTGCACACCCCCTGGGGAACCGCTCCTCGGAGGACAGAAGGGCTGGGGTCACTGGCACCCCTGCAGGCAGAGAAGGCAAGACGAGGGCAAGCATTTGTAATGGGTACAGGCTGGGTGAGAAAGGCCCCAGAGAGCCCTGCTTTCTCAGGGGAGGCCAGGTCAGTAGCAACAGAGGACAGCAAAGAGGAGGAGGACAGTGTGGCCATTTTGGAGAGCAAGCCCTAGAGAAACGTGGCAAAACCACGGGGCACCGAGCGCCCGCTTCTTGTCTGTTGTCATGGATCCACGGAAAGACCCACCAGCTGGACTGTGCAATATTCTATGGGGAATTGAGGCACAGGGAAGTAGCAAAGACCAGGTGGCTATCTGAGCTCACCTGAGGCTGTGGTTTTTGTCAGGTGCACAGGATGGAAGAGAAGGAGGCCAGGGGGACTGAGGAGGGATGTAAGGAAGTAATTAAAATGACGGACATGACCTCTAATCTGGGCGAAGATGATCAAGAAGGCAGGGAAAAGGGGCGGTGAAGCAGCAGCATCGGTGGCTGAAGACATCTGTCATTTGACAGTGGAGGCATCACCAAACGCGAGTGGGAAGAAAAGGCAGTGGTGGACAGAAGGAAGGATGGGTGAAGGCCAGATTTCAGAGGCAGCGCAGGTACTGGTCCTGGGCTGGATGGCCAAAGTCAAGTGGAAGAAAGCCTGCCAGAGATGAGAAGGTCAAGCGAACAGAGCCCAGCCTGTTGGATCCGTGGCCTTGACACTCTTGGGCAATGAAACCGGCAAAGAGACCTGCAGAAACTCAAAGTAAAAGCGTATTTTCTTGAAACACCGATACCAAAAGGCAGGGACATGAATAGCTCCCCTCACTCCCCCAACAAAGAAAGCCCACTGGAAATAAGCATTACTGTAGCAGCGGCAGAAGAGATCTAAGATTGTGGTGTCCGTGAACCATCTCATAGGAAATGATAAACTGTCCTAAAGGTAAACAATATTCTTACTTGCTGGTATCACCGACCCCATGCCTGATTTCCCCAGTCCACTGCTGGAAATGCAGGAGACACCGAGGCCCGTAGCTCTCAACTCCAAAAATGCAAGTGTGGAGCCGAGCGGCACAGTTATCTTCTGGGAACCATGCCTCAAGCAAGGGCATCACTGGCCCTCAGGCCAACCTGTGCCCAGTAAGCAGGGAGCCCTCGGGGCTTTGAGATGGGCTCATCTGCGACACCTGTTACCCGGACACCTGTTTCTAACCCATGCTGCATCTTGAGGGCAGGTCAGGGCCGGTGAAGCCTGCCCACAGGCCGCTATTTCATAGGCATGGCCTCAGAGCACACAGATGTCAACATGGGGGAGCCCTCCTCGAGTATGCCTCCCGGAAATGTGAATCTACGGCCCGGAGCGGGCCACGCCGCCTTTCTAAGTACCTTTGGTGGCAAAGCAAGGCCTTCAATCAGGCCTCATGACTCCCAGCTCCAAAGTCAAGGGTCTTCTGAGTCCCTCGGCTTCTCCCCGGCCCAGAATACTGCAAGGCTGTCACACAGTGAAGGCGGACACAAAGGTAAAATGCCCCAACCAGCCTATACCCACAAGACCTCGTGTGCAGGAAACTGACATCAAGAGTGAGTTTCGCCCCAGTTCTGCAGCTTCTGTCCAAGCTGCTTACGCTACCAAATTTATTTCAACATAATACCAATGGCCACAAACTTAAATACGATCAGACGTAGGACAATTAATATTTAACATGCGGGCACCCAGAGCCTCCTGACAGTATGATACATAAAGTATATTACTCGATATTTACCCAACTCAGGAAAATCAGTCGTGGTACTGGTGCTGGTGATGAGAGTAGTCATAACAACAGAGCCAAAGTAGTATCTATTGATGCCTACTGTATACCAGGCAGACTATGAAGTACTTTCAAATACAGCATCTCATTTAAGTCGTGAGATTATAAAATCTCAGTGAAAACATACCATCTTTGCAATATTTTCATCTGTTCTACTCAATCAATACGTTTCAAAAAATCAAGTAGCACAGTTCAATAATACTCAGATCAATGCTGATTTTTCTTGAGAAATTTGGTGGAGAAAAGTCTCTCCCCCCCCCAAGTGCAGACCCAGTAAGTTAAGTTATGCCCCAGAGCAAAATATCCTGCCACAGTCATAAATCTCCATTTAAAAAGTGTGTGTTTTAATGGAAATATTGACGACCTCAGACCGAACAGCAGGGACCAAACAGGGCAGCAAGCAGGCCTGATAAACCTGTATGTGTACCTTCCCCAGGGCCTTCCAGGGTCTGTCCAAAAGACAGCTCCAACAAGTACTTGCAAGGGTCACAAATCAGGTGCTCTCTTGAATGTGATTCAATCACCACTTTTACAAATGTTTTATTGCATCCGCTGGTCCCACTTTACAAAACAGAACTCCATTAATACCACTCCCTTCGCATTTCTCTCTACAAGCAGATATTCTGCTCAACAGGCTTGAAATAGATCCCTCCCCATCTCTTATTCCCCGGCCCCCCACCTCCAAAATTCCGACTGAGCGTATTTTTACTCAAAGGGCAAAGTTGGACCAGGATTATGTGTGTTTTCCGTGCAAAGGATATGTTTTCAAGTAGCAGGACCACATTCCTGCGAAGCCAAAATATTCCCTGTAAGCTGATTGCTCCGGTCCTTTCGGACTTTTCTCAATAAGGCTCTGTTCTGCTGGCTTGTGGTTATGTGACCCATGCTCTCAGGTGGGGCTCGGGACAGGTGTTCATCTCCCAAGACATCACAGATGCACTCTGACCCGGCCCTTCCCACTGCTGGGGTGCCTCTCCCATGAAGATGCTGACCTTCTTGACGCGCCGTTTACACAGCAGGCCTGCAATTTAGATCCATTGTAGGAAGATCTAAAAGAGGTCCCCTTGGTAAGTGCAGTCTCTACCGTCTTAATTCTCATGGCTCACTCTTGACAACGCCTCAACATTCTGTTTCTCTAGGGGGCACAGAAGGAGAAGAGACAGAGAGGAACCCGCAAGAACAAGATCAGAGCAGCCAATATTTAAAAAAAAAAAAAAAAGTTTACTTATTTATTTTGAGAGATAAAGAGACAGCCTAAGCAGGGGAGGGGCAGAGAGAGAGAGAGGGAATCCCAAGCGGGCTCTGTGCTATCAGCACAGAGCCTGACACGGGGCTCGAACCCTCGAAACCATGAGATCATGCCGAAACCAAGAATCGGATGCTCAACGGACTGGGCCACCCAGGTGGCCCTAGATAGAGCAGGCAGTATTTCTAAGTACCTCAGGATGGTCTCTAATTTTTAAAGGCCACCAAGCTAGATCCAAAGTACGCCAAACACCTGGTGATGTTGGCTTCAAAACCAACAGGAACATCCAAAAGGAGCCCCTCTCCACATCGATGTCCACGCAGCAATTTGTGCAGAGAAAGGCATGCTTGTCCCCTTCAGTGTATACTGGGTCCAGCAAATATCTCCCTCCTATAGGATGGACTCACCAGATTAGACATTTAGCTGGAGCCCACATGTGGTTACAAATAACTATTTGCATTACAAAACGGTTCTAAGGGAACTTGGGTGATTAGCTGAGGCTGCGTGGACGGCCCGAATAATGCGTCACCATTTATTGAGTGAGCGATTACTGAGAGCCAAGTAATCCATTGTGGAGAACTCCCAGTGAGCTCTGAGTGCAGACCAAGAGCAGCCCGGGGCCCGCTGATTGGGCTGCACAAAGACCCCGCCAAGGAGCACATGAGTTCATTCGGTGCCTGGCTGGGGCTATGGGGATTTTGCTGCGAAAGGGACACAGCCGCACAGAGGAATCAAAACTGCCCCCCAGCACCAGTAGCCCCAGCACAGCCTCCACCAGTCTCGGCTTGTTCTGCCCATTTCTCCAGGTGCCGTGGTCACTGGGACCCAATGGATGCCTCCCAAACCCTCCAGGGAGCTGCACACACAGAGCCGCCTAATAAGCTTTCTGCTAAGTCAATGTCTGAGTGATGATCATCATCATAATTATGCACTTTGCCGGACACTTCACATGCATTATTTCATTTCATCCACACCAACCCCGCCAAGTGGGTTCCATCGGCTCATCTGAGAAGGGAGGAAACAGGCAGGGGTGTGACCTGTCCACACGAGTCATGGTGGCCCCAGGAGCCTGGGCCACCCCCACCCACCTGCACCCTGACCATTAGACGCCAAGTTTGCTGTCAAAGGCACGCCCCCTCTGTGCTAGGGAAGTTCACTGTGTGACGCAAACGTGTCCTCCAACCTCAAATGTTACTGTGATCCCTAATCCCACCCATCGGAGGATAAACACCGGCCAGAGGAAAGCCATGCCACAGACATGGAAGAACGGAGGCCAGAGTCTGGGAGGCATGAGACGGTGGGCTGAGGACAACCAAAGACAAGCTCGCTTTCACTTCGGGGAATTTAGACACCAACACAAAGAAGCCCAAACCAAATTCAGGAAAGCTGCCCCCCCCGCCCCCCTCCCCCCCGGAAAGAAGGGCGCAGGGCACTGCGTGCAGGTCTTACTTCCAAACAAAGCCCGCTGAGGAGGTTGGAGGAATAATTACAGCATGCAAATATCATGTGATTTTTGTCACTGATCTTGTAACATGAATAGCCGGGTTCATGTGTCTCCAATTCAAAATCCCAAATTGAAGACTTATGTGGAGATAATTATAAGTGAAAATCGAATGCAGGCCTGGAAGACACCCCGCTTTCCTCATGAAATAACCGCATGCCTCGAAGAGCCTGGGTTCCCAGAGGCAGTCCTGACCGGCTGGACCGCGTCGGCCGGGGCGGGGTCAGGCGGAGAGTGGGCGGGGTCGCACCAGTCCCGTGTGGACCCCAGGAACCTGCGCATGAGGTCCGTGCCCCAAGCCAGAGGGGGCACATGCGCCTCCTGAGTTCACTGCGACAATCGTACATGCTCTAACCAAAAGCTGTCATTGAACAGATTAAAATTGCATAAGGAGAAAAAATGGGTTTTTTCCCCCCAAATCTCTCAGTTGGAAAAAAAAAAAAGATGGTGTGTCTTCCAAGGGCCATTTGTGCAGACTTATCCCACCTGCGTCACCGGGCCACCCTCTCACGCACAGCATCCCTTGTCCCTCTTCTCAGAAAGTTGTTAGTGATCCAACTGGAGAGGAATCCCTAGAAGAAGTCAAAGAGACATGCCGGGCTGCCTTGGGGAGCCGTGTTTGGCTGTGAGCATAAAGCGATACCCCTGGTCAGAGCGCCCCGGCCTCGACTTTCATCTCCAAATAGACATCCTCTTTACTCCACCCTGCTCTCCCTGCAGGGCTCTGGCCTCAGGCTTCCTGACCCCCGGCACCCCCCACCCAAGTCCACAGGGCAGACCCCGAAGGCCCCAGCCTCTCCCACAGGGCTCGCAGCGCAGCGCGAGCCCCGGCTGGCCCCACACCGGCTGCCCTCCTTGCCGAACCTCTTCAAAGAGGTTGCTGTGTCTCGACATTGCCTGGCTGCCTGGAGCATGGCAAGAGGTCACCATCTGACCCCCGCACTATTAAATCTTTTTAAAGTGTAATCTTCAGGGGATTTCGGCTGTAAATAAAGAACACTCCACATGTAAAAAATAAACTTACACTCATGACTTCATGCGTGACCCCGAGTTCAGTTTCTGTTTGTGATTTAGCAGAGGGGAGACGAGGCGTGCAGCGTGCCGTCGGCAGGCGAGCGAGTGGGTTCACTGAGCGGCACTGTGGAATCACAGCCCAGAGAAGCCACCCCACTCCACGGCTAGGAAGGTGCCACCCAACAGCCACACGGCCAATAGGTGGCACAGCTGGGCAGCCCGGCACCTGTGACCATGGCAAGCTCATCCCCACTCTGGGCACATCCAGGGGCCGTTCACGTGTGACAGTGGGCCAAGCCTTTTCCAGGACTTGCTTCCAGGGCCATTATTCAACCCAGGCCATGGTCCACAGAATTGGACTCTCTGAGGGCAATGTCTAAGACTCTGCCCGCTCGCCCTCCAGATCGCTGGGCTGCTCTGTGGCAGGAGAAGAGAGGGAGACCCAGAGTTCAAGTCTGAGGGGATCCCCACATCAGAAGGTGAGACGCTGTACCTCAGCCCTCACCCTCCTGCAGTGCTTGTATGCACAGCCTTCGTGGACCCTGCCATAGCCACTGGACGCTGACAAAACAGATGTTAGCCACCCTGTTTTCCATTTTCTAGATGAAGAAACCGCTTGAAGAAACCCCACAGCCCCACAGTTATCAGCAGCTCGACATTCACTGACTGACACAGCTCGGGGTTGTGGCTACGTACCAGCTGCCTCTATTCCCAGGCTCCAATACCCAGCTGAGGTGTCCAGGCAAGGGTGGGGGTGACAGCCACATACAAATCACGTCCAACTAGAGCCATCTTCTGTCCTTCAGGGATGGCAGAGCGTGGGGGGAGTGAGAAGGGGCTTACGTGCAATCTGACACCAGCCCCCACAAAAACCCTTGCTGCCACGTCAACTGTTATTCCCTGTGGGTTAGGAAGACATGAGCCCGGACACCAGAAAAATCTCCAGGAGTTTTCCCAAGTCTGAGATGCTGATGTGCACGAATTTAGAACAAGAGCGCTCATATAATGAGTCCTGCTCACTGTAAGACTTGGTGCAGACATGTTTCCCTCCCTGGGCCTCCTTTCCCTGTGGGCAGTGAAAGATCTAGAAGGCATCATATGGAGTCTCTTCACCATGAACTCTTTAGGGTGACCCGGCCCATCAGTCTTCAGGAAGCACTGGAAGAAGAGAAGGAGTTTTTTGGAAGAAGAAACGGTATACATAAACTTACCAGGAGGAGGAAGCTCTAACTTGGTCAGGGGAGGCCAACCAAGGGATCGTCAGGGGTTCCCTTGCCTGAATCTCTCACGAGAATATAAGGCCAGGCATGTGGAGTTCAGAAATTTGCACCGTGTAGATGCCCATGACACAATGGATGGGTGGACAGATGGCTGGCAAGATGGACAGATGGCTGAGGGAGGGTAGGCAATGAGTGGATGAGTGAATAGATGAGTAGATAAAGGGAAAGAGGCTGGAAGGATGGATGGAGAGAGGGACAGCAGAAAGGAGAGATGATTAGGTAGAGGGACAAACAGAAGCAGACGAACAGAGAGCAGAAGGGCTAGAAGGAAAGACAGAGGGCAGTGGGTAGAATAATGAAGGACTGAACACTGGCCGAGGGAGAGAAACTGAAAGGGAAGGTGAAGGTTCGAAGAACCAGCAATGTCCCCTCTAAGCATGGCCATGACCGCCATGCCACCCAACCATGGAGGGGAGAACAGCCTCTCCCCCACACAGTGCCGCCTTCTCTCTCATGCTCCCAACCCGAGAACCCTGCACCCCTGGAACCGATTCCTTATGAAGTCCCCAGTCAAGTACTGATAGAGATAGTATGTTTATTTTTTAAACAGGAATGAATTATTCAGCACTTCTAAATCCAGAACACATCAAATCTAAAACGACACACACTGTGCTTTTCCCCCTGTCCCTGCATACACTTAGAAATATTCTGTAATTTCTTTAAAAGAATAAAATTATTGATTGTGGGTGAATTAGCAACTCAAGAAAGATCCAGATGCAAACAGGAGGTGGGAGGTGTTGCTGGACTGGAGTTAAGTGCCTGAGGAGAGGGGGGGAGTCTATGAGGAAGTCTGGGAAGAGGTGGGAAGGCAGGGGGGAGGCGCCAGGGTGGGCTTGGGGAAGAGGCGACGTTTGTACAACGTTGGAGCGGAGCAGAGAGAACTCCCCACCCACACTCGTTCCCACCTCCGGCAGGCATCACAGGTGTGGATTCTGCCAGCAGATCTCGGCTGGGTGAGGAGGTCAGGAGACCCCTTTTGAACGTCCCCAGCACTGGTGGGGTGAGTTGTGGGCTCTGGCTCATCAGGAATATCACAGAGTTCTGGCCCTGAGCCCAGGAAAGGACCAGAGACCCTAGGGTCTTCAGCTCCTGGCTCTGCTTCTCATGGCTGGTTCCCGTCAATGGGCGAGAGGACACCTCAGACCCCCCCACCCGTCCTGGTATGTCTGCTTCCCTAGAGGAACCAGGATGTTCTGAATGCTTTGAACCTCAGTAAATCTCTCCCATTAGGTGCCCAGCCTTTCCAGCAGGACCCCCATGAAACCATGTGAGGCAGGAAGAGCCGAGCCAGAGTGGTCTCAACAAGGCTGCGCCCCACCGGCTAGCGCTTTAGCCCTCCGACCTGACTTGTTAAGTCTGCAGACAACTGGAAGCCCCCATGTGGGAATGAGAAAAAGGAGCTTGGGTCAGGGAGGGCAAATATGGTGGGCCAGTGGGAGGTTCCTGGCTCTCTCTTGGTGTCAGGCAACAGAAAGTTCCAGAAACGCGGTGGAAGCTCCCAGAACTTTCATCGTTTCATCCACAAAGCATTGATTAGATGGCACAAGAAGGGAATTCCAGGAAAAAGGCAGCTCCTTATGAAGACTGGGGTCACTTCCGGTGGGCTTGGCCAAGGGCCAGGGTTTCAAGGGGCCCCTGGAAGCGTGTGATTCCTGCGGGCCCTGCCCAGAAGGAGCCTGAAAAGTCCCTGAGGCAGCAGGACTAAGTCCCATGAAAACAGAAATCTGTGAGAACGGGTGGAAAAGCGGAGTGGTGTCTTCTAATTGCCCCTCTGGGAGTCAGGCCTAAGGAAATAACCTGAAGTAAGGAAAAAAATACCTTCTTGTACAGAGATGCTCATCACAGTGTTTTTTATATTAGAGAACTATTGGAAATAACTTGAATGCCAATAATAGAGGAATTGTGAGGTAAATTATGGCACATCTGTTCAAGGGGAAGCAGTGGCGATTAAGCACGGCGGCCATAAACTACATGGGAATTCAGCAAAACACAAGTCATGTGAGGCCAAGGAAAAGCATTTAAAACTATGGGTACAATTGTTACAATTACAAGATGACTGTACAGTGAAAAAACGTGTATGAGAGGGGAAGATAAAAAGCAAGGTTACCGAAAGGTTAGCACATGGTTCGTGTTGGAATGGGGGTGGGGGGGGGGTTTGGGGGTGCTGTGGCGGCTCCGTTTTCCGCTTCCTCTGTGTGCCAAATTTGTGGTACCGGATTAAGATTTCCCTTGTGATTCTGAACTACAAACGTGGGGAGCGGCGCTGTAGTGCAAACCCCACGTTTGCCCAGCGTCCAGAGGAGAGCAAGCTCAGAAGAGGTGGTGTGCCTGGAGGACGGTGGGTTTGCAGAAATGAGTGAGGGCTGCAGAGAAACAAGGCATGTGGAGGGTGGGGCCCCCGACAGCAGAGGCTGGTTTCCTTATACCACAACTACCAGGAGGACGGGGTGTGGCCCTGGAGGGGAGCCTCCTAGGATGGTCCACACCCAAGGGGAGCAGATGCCAAGGGCAGAATGATGGTCCAGGAGGACAGGGTTATTTCTGTTTGCTCACTGCTGCACTGCAAGGCATGTGACACATTCATATGAACTACATGTTAGCAATTCATACGTACTACTTAATATACGGTACAGTTGTGTTCAATCAATTCAATACACCTCTGTGTTTGAGGATACGTCCAGTGCACAGTGAATCTTCAATGCTGTATACAAATGGAATGATAGGCCCGGATTCTACTGTAAGCCAAGTCAAGGAGAGATCTGAATGCCCCTTAGTGGAGGAAATTAATCTGGAAATCACTGGGGTAACCCAGGTCAGGAAAGGGAGCCTTTATTCTTCCCTGGGCCCAATTTCCCCAATACCGTGGATGCTCCCACTACCCAATCCTCAAAGCCTCCCCAACAGGGCTCCGCACATCAGACCAGACACTGTCTCTGCGCCTTCCGCTCCCAAGATCCTGTGTGTTCTTGCCTGGCATCCAGGGGCTAAAGAAGACCTTAATGACCGGAGAAAGTACAATTTGCTCAGGAGAAGCGCATTCCATGATTTCTCCCCGAGAAAGACCAAGAACATTCCGTAGGAACAGAGCCCAAAGACTTTGATTACAATTGACTAGAATGGGTCCACTAGACTTCTATTTTCAAATGAGAAGCCACTTATTCAGTTTCATGCCAAGATTAGACATGAGAGAAATTTCTGTAAGTTATCTGGTTTTAAGACAAAAAAAACACTACGGCGGCCATGAAAACGCCGCTCACTTCTGGGACAGGCCTTCTGGAATTCAATCAACGTGATTTTTCATCATCCACGTTTCCCCCTTCAAGTCCGCTTCTCCCACTGAACTCCATTTCACCAAGGCTGGTAAAATGTTTGGAAAGGAACAGATGTCAGAACATGGGGATCGCTAGTAACACCGATGGGAGCCAGTGATTTCTTCCCTGTCCAATGGCAAAAGGATGAAAAATAATCCAGACTGTATACAGTCATGCAAGATTTACTGAAACATTAATGGCTATAAAAAGGAAGTATATACAAAGCCATCTCCGGTTTTTTTCCCAAAACATCACTAAGGGCAGCGCCTTATTTTTATGTTATTTCATTTTATTTTAATTTGTGAGAAATTTGACTGTAAACTGAAAGGTCTCCATCCGTTTAAACCCTCAAATATCCACACAAATACAGCTGATGATATTGATTAATGTTTATTAGCTTGTTCCAAATATACTTGCATCTTAGTCAATTCTGCCATTTAATAATTTTGCTAAATCTCAAAAATGGAGATGCAATCTTGCCTTTAAGAAGGCAGCCTTGCTAGTTATTTACAGATTGTAACATTTACATAAGAGTTTGGTTTAACAAGAGATATAAATATAGATAAAACCCTTAGGACTTCATTCTTTAAACTGCCCTCTAAAAATCTGCCCTGCAATTTGCAAACTGAATTTTGTGCAGACTATTCTTGGAAGCCTTTGTGAATTAGGGAGAACTAACTCAAAGCAAGGGCTGGCTAATCACAATTTTGCAAATTGTACGTAGCAATCATCCTCACATTGTGAAATTCAGATCTATAAAATGCTGATGTTTTAAAGTTGAAAAATAAATTAGCTCACTAGAACTATTTCGCAAAAAAAAAAAAAAAAGAAAAAGAAAAAAAAACCACATCAGTCTGAGGCTTTACAACTAAATTATTTGTTTAAAAAAATTAAAAGATAGTCACATTGGTAGCAAATAATAAATAAAGGCAGACTATCATTGCAGCATGATCCTGCCACAGTCATCCCTCTGATGGAGAGGGCTCCCCGCCGGCGTCCCCAGCTTCAAGGCACCTCCTATAAATACTCACCTGCCTACAGCACGTAGATCCCGAAACTCCCCAGAATACACTTGTGGCCATGCCGAGACTTCTATTTTAAACGCCTCCAGTGTATTTGTCTACGATCTGGAAAACGCTCTCAGACAGGGAAGGGATTAGTCAACATATTCTTTGATATGTCATCTATTCACTTGCTATAGCCGATTCACGGCTGTCCAGCCAGAGGAGTTGGCAGTTAGCATGGGTTTATTTATTAAAACCAATGCCATCTGGGTGACAAAAACTGTAATAATACCAAATGTGAAGGAAGAGAGGGAGTTGCCTCAAACCCAGTGTGTCTGATAACGGAATCGCCCTGGGTGAAGAAAGCTGACCTCGGGGTGGGAGGCGGGGGGCTTGCCCACAGAGAACAGGACACACGGGAGCAGGGCTGCGGGTCCATTCCCAGGGAACGTTCTATAGATCATTACCCTGAGATGCAAGATGTGAACACATGCACGTGCATACATGTGCACCCATACGCACACATGCAAACACACAGGTGTGCACATACATACACATGCACACGCACACATGCATCCAGTATGCCTTCTGTGAGCCCCAGTGCCCCATGCTGCAGCCTACAGACACAGACAGAGGTGAACGCAAAGGCTCGAGCTCATCAAACCCTATTTTCTCAAGCTCCAAGACCTCTCCACAGCCTTTGGCTCTAGTGGAGTTTTGTGATATTTAGAATTACTTGACATAAGCCCACATTTAAAAATACTCTAATTCCTTTGCAAAGGCAACTGCCCGCCCTAGCCATGGTCTGTTCATTTCATTGGCTCTTCTCAGACTTAGGTCTGGTTTGCTCAGTTCCCTCCTCCTTGTTGGCTATGACACCAGGCAAAATAAATGCAAAGTGATGTCTGATATAGTATTACTCCATCTTCATGCACGGTCACCTCCTCCAGGGTTGCCACAACACGGCTCTGGGCACACCGTAAGCATGCATCTGAACCGCACAGGCTGTGGGGATGGGCCTCCGGTAAGCTCAAGGGATCCTGGGGAAAGCTGGCGGAGATGCTTTCTTCCATTTAAAAAATGACCACAATGTCCTTGGAAAAAGCAGGCCGGATGTGCCAACATGTGGCCATTCCCCTGCCTCTCAGCTGGGGGACACCAGCTCAGCTCCACAGAAGGGGCGTTGCTTACCTCAAGCATTCTGCTGCTTAGCCTACAGCTTTGGCATTTTGTGTAACATTGCTTCTAGAAAGCAAATATTTATATTAGTAAATACCATCAAGATATGATCTGCATTCAAGTGTTTTCTATAGGTAGCTGTTAGAAGCAAGAAGAGACATTATTGCCTAAGTGGTGAAGAGAGAAAACAAGATGTTGTGGGCCTCTAAGAAGAATTAAGGAAAAGTCTTATGTTGTTTTTTTAGCATTTCTGCTCCCGATTCTGAATGCTGACTCAACACTCAGTTACAAGGTAAAAATCCTCCAAAGATAATGGTCAAAGGTCGTGGAAACTCACCCCACCCTCCCAGGAGAATGCCAGCGCCCCTCCAGCAGGCAAGATGCTCACACCGGTGCCCAAGATCTACCCCACCAGCACATGAGGAGACTGGGTTCAAACACACATGCCCCCGGGCCTCCCAGAGCACAGATCCCCAGTGGAGATGAGGCGGGAAGCAGAGGGGCACCCACTCTTGCGCTGCTGGGCTTCTGGCAGGGCTGTCTCCACATATGGACATGTGGGCACAGGTGCAGGACCCTGGGTCCTGGGCCTGTAGAGAAGCGTCACCTGCCATGTGTCTTCTCTGACCTCAGAGGTACCTGCAAGAGACTCTCCCAACACCTGCAGGTGGCTTGAGACCATGAGACTGGGGTCAAGTCCTGTCTGGGACAGAAGCTGGCCGGCAAACGTCAGGCAAGGCCATAAGCCCCCACCCTCGGTTTCCTGGTGTGTAAAGCCAGAATACTGACACCTGCCTTCCGGTACAAGAGGCGAGTCTAGGCTCCTGGAGAGAACGAGGATCACTGTGTTATAGCTGCCTTCACCATGGGATGGCTGTGGTTATTTTTAACAAGACTGTTTTGATATACGTATCTTCAAAGTTAAGTTATTGAACTACAGACTATCAGAGCATTGGACACCTTAAAGACAGTGGAGACTAACCCTCACAATCAAGGAGGCAAAGTGAGGCCTTGTTTAGAACCAGCCCCTCCCAGCCCAGGCTTTGCCTAATGCCACGCTCTGCTTCCCTGAGCTACATCCCCATCTTTATGTCCTCAGACTCCCCAGGGTCCACAGCCAGGCTCCACAGGGCTGTCTCCTCCATGCCAGAGCAGGGCGAATGTGCTGGTATCCTACCTGGACCAAGAAAAGCCATGGCTGGAGTCAGCCCAGGATACAGAGGCCCGCACAGGCCTAAACAGACAAACAGTTTGGCCATTACGCATGAGAACTAGGCCCCAAAAACTACCTCTGTAACTTCCCTGACTACCTCAACATATACCCAGAATGCCTTTATGGAATGAAAAGCAAGACACATGCTCTGCAATGTAAGAGGATGATCATAGCTCACTCCCTCATGCCCAGACTACTGCACGATACCTTGTTTCTATGCCCCTGTTCTCCCTGACCCTTCTTTTATTCTAAAGAAGTCCACGTGGGGCGCCTGGCTGGCTCAGTCGGTTAAGCGTCCAACTTCGGCTCAGGTCATGATCTCACAGCTCATGAGTTTGAGCCCCTCATTGGGCTCTGTGCTGACAGCTCAGAGCCTGGAGCCTGCTTCAGATTCTATGTCTCCCTCCCTCTCTGCCCCTCCCCTGTTCTCGCTCTCTCAAAAATAAAGATTAAAAAAAAATTCAGTCATCTGGGTGACATGCATGAAAACACTGAATGCCTCGAGCAGTTTAAAAGAAAATAAGTCCAAGATAATATTTAAAATATGCAACAGAAGGTTAATGCCCAACATATGTAAAGAGCTCTTAAAAATCAATGACAAAAAATATAGAAAAATGAAAAAACTGTTAACGAGTAGTTTATAGAAAACAATGCAGTGGCGAATACACACATGAGAAGATAGTTGCACTATTAATGAGGGAAATCTAATTCAAAAGTACCAATTTTTATGCTTCATATTGGGAATCATTTGAAAAAACAACAATACTCAGTATTGGTGAGGTTTCGGGAAATTAGTACTATGAATACAATATTGGTAGACATGCGTATAATGAATATACGCAGTATTACTTTGAATGGAAATTTGTGATATCTAGCTAAAAATTAAATACATATCTAGTGACCTAGAAATATGAGTTCTAGAAACGCGTCCTACAGAAATACTTGAACTTGCTCACTGCAGTCCTAGAAGTACAATGTAGAAGGGAAAATAAAAATTGCCTGAACATCCATCCATATGTATATGGTCACATACACGCAGATATGCCTTATTATAGAGAAGTTATACAGAAGAATTATGTGGGGCGGGGGGTGGGGAAGAGCACAAAACAGAATCACAAACAGCAATAGAACTGCATGAGCACAAAGGCCTTTTGAGAGATGCCATCCAGGCGGGGGTTCTGCGGGGAAGGAGCTGGTTGTGGGGGATGGCAGGTGGGTGGGTACCATGCATCTTCCATGGTGCCATGGCCAGAGGTGGCCACATTGCGGGTGATCGGGAACCATCCGTCTGGATGCACAAATAAGCAAATGGTCATTCCAGCTAGTAATGGCTCCACCCGGAGGAAGAAAAAGGCTTGAGCACGGTCAGGGCACACCAGGATGCCCATATTGTGCCTAGCCCTGGCTCCCTCCCCCAGACACAGTCCTCTTTTCAGAATGAGCAACGGCCATACCAACCACCTATCCAAGGCCCCACCTCATCTCCAGGCATGAGAGAGACTGCGGTGGGGGGCCTCCTGGGCCCGCAACAGAGACCTTTCCGTGGGCCGAGTGAAAGCCACTTAGGTCAAAATGGAAAGGTGATCCCAATGACGTGAACCCAACAGTGAGCTCTGTGTCCCAGAGCCCCTGTGCTGGCCTGTGCCCGCAGACCTCTCTGGACCCAGAGAGGGCCCAGCCCTTTCTTAATGGGGAGGCAGACAAGGTAGAAGGCAGTGCAGTGGGTGGCCTTCTGGAAACTGGGCTTCTCGAGGAACAGGCTGTCTGCAGAAGTGCCTGACAGCACAGCTGTGGCTGACCGCAACAGAGCCATCCCGACAGGGCCGCGAGCCCCTGGAACAGGAGAGCCCTGCGAACGCCACAGCCTACACCATCGGACCCCCCACCATGCAGTCCACAGCCTACACAGGTCTGCCCGAGACTCCACCCCAAAGGGAGCCCTCAGCGCACCTTGAGCTCAGTCCACCAGCCTCCCACGGGGGGCCGGGGTCACCACCCCTTCGCTCTGATGTGTCTGTGCCGCAGGAGGGCAAGACCCTCTGCCAACATGCAGCCTGAGAAGACAGTGTCACCCTCAAGAACTAAGGAAGTATATGCTTAGGACACGGACAAGGCAGAGCCACCCCAAAACGAGAACGTTCGATATTTCCGAAAGGGCAACAAGGTCATCCCTATGGCAACCCCAGACGTTTGCCGAACTTCTCACACCTATGTTATGGCCTGGCACTGGTCTTTAACCTCAGCCGCACACCCGGGAGCGAGGGAAAAGGCACTCTCCTCTCTGTACTGAGGCCACCAGCACCGTTCCTTGGTTCCATTACACCTCTTCATTGGGAGACTCAGTTTCACCTCCTGGTTTTTCTTAAAGGCTGCGGGGGGGGGGGGGGGAAGTGGGTCCACCTATACTCAGGCTAGTGAAACCTGGACCCAAAAGGCCAACGGTCATACCAAGCCACGGACCCTCGTGAAGCCATTTTTGGCCGAGGTCCCCGGGAACACTAGAATCCACTGCCTGAGCAGATAGGCCACGAGGCCCTCCTTTCTGTGACACCAGAAGACTTGGGAAGCCTATGGCGTGGAGGTGAGAGTGAGGGGTGCTGGGGAAGAGAGCACGGAGCTCCAGGGAGAGAAGGCACCACCACAGAGGGTGCAGAGTGGGCAGGCTTCTCCCTGACTCCTGGAAACAGGGCTGTGCGTGGCCAGACCACGACTCCAGCCTGCGCTGGCTGAGGCAGAAACCAGAGCGAGGGAGACAGGGTAGAAGCCCTGAGAGGAGGCCGGCTGCCATACTGGATTTCCATTGGGGGGCGGGGTCCATCTTTCCCACTCAAAGTTACTTCACACCAGCCGGAGGCCCAGGTGGGCCCGCTCTGCCAGGGGAGAGTGGACCAGAAAGCTCATTAGACAAGGCACCTGGGTGGTGAGGTAACTGGAAGCAGGACACCCTGCTCTCCGGGCTAGCCTGGCCTCCACTCAAGCTTCACACAGCTGCAAAGGCTGTCACCGCTCCAGGACAAGGCCCCCATGAGGGCCCCAGGGCTCTGTGCTGCCATGACCCTGTCCCCCTCACTCTGCCACATCTGAGAGCCACAGATGACATCTGGCATGGTCTGCTATGAGGCTTACTTCGAGCAGGATCTGGAAGGCTCTGGTCTTTTCCTTTGATAAGAAGGAGAAAGGTTGAGAAAGTGTGGCTGCCATTATCCCTGTGCAGAAGCCCCCGCCCTACAGAGGCTCAGGGCAAGCGCTACTGTGTCCATTTCAGAGAAGGAAGCTGAGTCCCAGAGAGGGAGGGTGACTTCCTGAGGTAGCAGGGGCATCACCGGCAGTTTCCAGGCTCCCAGCTCTCAAGCACGGGCACAGCCCGGCCCCCTGGGCGGCTCAAGGCCTGGTGCCAACACCACACGCAGTCACACACACGCGCTCTGACCAGGGGCGGCTGGGGATGCTCCCCACGCCCTTCCGTGCAGCTTCTGTACGTGGAGCGCTGCACTCAGGTGAAAGAGGGAGAATCATTCAAAGACAGATTTTTTTTTTTTACATTTTATTCTTACTTATTCTTATTATGATGATTATTATTTTAAACAGGCTTCATGCAAAAAGAAAAGAAAAATTAGCATTCACACAGAAACTCCACAGGTCTAACTAGAAAAAACAGATGCCACGAAGCCCTGGAAGCTTGTTTCTCTGGGGGCTCTGGACGTCGGAATTGGAGGGCGTGGAAAGTTCTATGTGTCTGGGGCAGGGAGCGGAGAAGGGAAGGGCGCAGGGGAATCAGGGCCCGCGTGTCACCCGCAGACACAATTCCTCTCCGGCAGCTGAGGCGGCCCTCGTTCCCCCCTTCGGCCCTCTGCCTGTGCCGCCAGCACAGACCGTGCTCCCCCGGTCAGGTCACACACACGGGATGCCCACCTTCGCCCAGGTGCCTCCTTCCTCCACCCGCATAGTGGCAAGAGCAAACTGCACCCAGGCGCTCAACAGCGTGGAGCATGTCCCAGTGGTAAGAAGCGAGACTCGCTTTCTAAAGTGTTGTTTTCGTAGTCACCCATTTACCTTCGTGTGTCCCAGGGAAAAGAGAACTTCAAACCCACGACCTCACGGATCCCAATGAGGACAGGGCGAACTGAGGTGAGGGAGAGAGAGGTTACAGTAAGAGAGAGAAACCCATGCAAACATGCTTCAGAGAGAACACAGACTAGAAGGGCATGGATGTGGCAAAAGCACATCCGAAAAGGCAGTAAATTCAGTGAGGGCCATCCAGGGAGCCGACAGAACCTGCAGAACAGCGGCTGCCAAAGAGCCAAGGAGACACCGTATTTAAAAAAATAAAATGACTGGATCAATGAATGAATGAATGAATGATGCTCTGGAGAAAAATCTTCAATATCATCCGGGGGAGGACACGAGAACCTTGTTGGACTTTGCCACACTCACACGGCGTTTTCACATTGGCTCTTGTGTGAACCGCACATGGGGCGGAGGAAAGGAGCCCTCACCTTTCCGGGGTGCAGGGCCCCTCTATCCAGGCATTGGTACGAAGGGCCAGGGTCTGCGGCTCTGGGATGGATTGGCTCCTGCTCTCTCCCTACCCCTGCCAAAGGCATCAGAACGGACCTTCTTCTCAGGAAGCCCAGAAAGGCCCTTTGCTACAGGACACAGACAGTGACTAGTGGGGTGACCCCTGCCCTTCATGGAGGGGGTCCCTGGACTTGTCCCCT